>NW_028161150.1:0-148472 GCF_964263955.1 Coregonus lavaretus
GAGAGAGAGAGAGAGGGAGCTCCTGATTTATTTCAGTTTTTTTTTTTTAGAATGAGATAAACACTCGAATCTAAAAAGAATTCAAGGCAAGAAGTGATGAACAACAACTCTATTAAATCAGAATTGAAAAAAAAGTAACTTTGCGCCTCAAATTAAGAAGTTTTGACTCTCACTCTCACAACAAAAACCTAGCCAGCAGGCTAACAAGCCAGCCAGAAAATTGAGCTAGGACAAACCTAGCAAGGGGAGTTAATACAACTACATCAAACGACCGAACTGAGTGAGTATATCAAAAAGAAGCACGGACTCTAACTTTAAACATATCTTCTGTTTTTGTGTGTGAAGATTTTTCACTCTTTTTGCTGGTTGAGCTAAACAGGAGCTAGCTAGCAACAGCAGCAGACAAACAAATCGGGTTGCCATGGCAACGGTGCAACAGAACAGAGCAGCAGCAGCAGTAGTAGTAGCAGAGCCCACAGGCACCATGTCCCCACTCCCCCTCAGCGCTGAGTCCATTCTCTACCCTCCAGAGGCCAAAAATGACACAAAAAGGAAAGCTTTTAAACAGAATCTACTAAAGGGTAGGCCAGAAACCCTTTTCACATACCTCTACAAAAACGGTGATGTGAATAATCTCATCTTTCTCACTGACCAGCCAAATGCATGGCGCTCAGCAGTCTGCTCTCACTACCCATCCATAAAGAAAGAGGGAATCTGTAATGGGTGGAAGCTGAAAGTCAAAGAGACAGACGACCCTGACAGCACCATGATAACAATCAACCTCTACAAGACTGGGACTGTCATGGTGCAAGGTAACCATAGGCTGTTTGAAACAGACTTTCAGACCATTAAGGAGAGAGCAGAGAGAGAGAAGGACACCACCAGTGGCATGCCCTCCCACAAGACAAACTCCACCAGCACCACCCTCACCCCCACTATCCCCACCCAAAAAGGCACATCCAGCACCTCTCTTCCCACCATAGTGGAGGACACGCCACAGGAGGAGAGCGACCCCCTCAGTGCAGAGCAGGCTCAGGCCCTCCTCACCACCATGGCTGCCATGAGGGATCAGTTCACCAAACTGGAGGGAGAGGTGGTCCTGCTCAGGGAGAGTGTGAGCAAACAGCAACCAGACATCCACACCTTAGAGGAGCTCCTAACCAAGGTGTGGACAGAGCAGGACAGCAGCCTTGCAACACAGCTGAAAGAAGTTCAGCAAGAGAGAGACGGACTCAAGAGAGAACTGGCTGATCTAACAAAGGAGGTGAGAGAGCTCCAAAAAGCCAGGCAGACCAGTAATAACGAGCTGACCACACTAAGAAAGGAGCTGCAACCAGCCAGGCCTCCCCAGCCCTGCCGGCTGCATGCCTCCCCCCCAGCCCGCAGAACAGCCTCCCACTGACAGCGGCACCGGCACAGACCAGCCACACCCCAGCTCCAACACCCACCAGCCCCAACTCTACCCCTTCCAGTCCAGAAGAAACACTGGCTGAGATTGTCCTGTTGATGGACTCAAATGGGAAGTTTGTTCAGGAGAAGAAACTTTTCCCTAGACACAAAACGAGAAAGGTGTGGTGCCCAACAATGCAGAGTGCCATGGCGCTGCTTGATAAGGCCCAGTTCGGGTCGCCAAGCCACATAATCATACACACCGGAAGCAACGACCTGCGTGCTCAGCAGGAGAGGGTGGCGACTTCACTACGGGGAGTGATTGAGAAGGCCTCCGCAATCTTCCCCAACTCAAGGATCGTGGTGTCAATCCTTCTACAGAGGAAGGACTTCCACCCTGCCACAATCCAAAGAATAAACGCCAGCCTCTCCCGGGACTGTGCCCTGTGACTCAATCTACACCTGGCCCACCATCCCTCCCTCGATCTGGACTGTCTCTATGACCATGTTCACCTGTACAGGGAGACAGTCCCCATCCTTGCTAAGACTCTCAAAGACGTCGCTTTAAACCGCATCCCGACCTCTCCACCCAGGAACAGCGGAGCAATCTCCACCCCCCCGAGATCACCGAGACAACACCCCGGACAAACACCCTGGACCCCCCAACCACGGCCACAGCACCACCAACCTCAATGCCCACCACATCCAGCGCAGCACAGACCACCCCAGCCCAGCTTCAGACCCACCCAGACGAGGCCTAACACCCCCCTCCCCCCCACCACAGACCCACACCTGGAGGAGCCACAGCCCGGCAGACAGAGCTATGCACAAGCTGTGAGAGGAGCAACTGGCCCAGCTCCCACCAACGAAATGAGTGACATCAAACAAATGCTGAATCTACTATGCTCACATGTGATAGGCCGAGGGTCATGGTAAGATGAGCACAAGAACTCCACCATCCTCACACTACATCCACCCAAGTGGCATGACACAAATACTATCTTAAATGATAAACAAATCACATTTGCATAATAAGAGTTTACCTCAATTGAAAAATCCTATTTTAAATAGTTATTGTTGGATTGTGAGTGTTTATCTCAATTGGAAGGTAAAGAAAAAACAGTTATGAAGTCTTTTTACGTTGCATGTTGGAATTTACAAGGCTTGAAGTCCTCTGCTTTTGGGCTAAAGAGCAGAAACCCAGACTTCCTTAAAGAAATTGATGATGTTGATATTGTAGTACTACAGGAAACATGGTGCAGAGGTGATGTTGCCACTGGCTGTCCACTAGTTTTTAGGGAGATAATCGTACCATTCACCAAATTAAAAGGAATCACACAGGGCAGAGACTCAGGGGGAATGCTAATATGGTATAAATCTGAACTAACTAATTCAATCGAATTGATCAAAACAGGAGAATTCTTTATCTGGCTAGAAATCAACAAGGAGGCTATCTTAACAGATAACAACGTCTTCCTCTGTGCCACATACATTCCCCCCTCAGAGTCACCCTACTTCAATGAAGAGAGTTTCTCCATTCTAGAGGGGGAGATTAGTCACTTTCAGGCCCAAGGCAATGTGCTGGTCTGTGGATACCTGAATGCTAGAACAGCAGAAGAACTTGACACTATTAACAGTCATGGGGATAAACACCTACCGGGAAGCAACAACCTTTCCCTCCCCACATACCCCCACAGAAACAACTATGACAAAGTGAAAAACAAAAATGGAGTACAGCTCCTGAAGCTCTGTCGAACACTGGGTCTGTACATAGTCAATGGTAGGCTAAGAGGGGACTCTTTTGGTAGGTACACCTACAGCTCATCCCTTGGCAGCAGTACTGTAGACTTCTTCATCACAGACCTTAACCCAGAGTCTCTCAGAGCCTTCACAGTCAGCCCACTAACACCTCTCTCAGACCACAGTAAAATCACAGTGTATCTGAGAAGAGCAGAACCCAACCATGAAGCATCACGGCCCAATAAATTACATGGTACTAAACAGACCTATAGATGGAGTGCAAACAGTACAGAAATCTACCAACAAGCAATTAGTAGCCAAAAAATACAATCTCTCCTGGACAACTTTTTAGCATTAACATTCTCCTACACCAATGAAGGTGTAAATTTGGCCGTTTGGAACATAAACTTTATATTTGACAAATTAGCCTCCTTGGCTAATCTTAAGAAACATAAGAGCAAACCAAAAAGAATAGCTAACGAAAAATGGTTTGATAATGATTGCAAAAATCTAAGAAAGTCATTAAGAAATATATCTAATCATAAACACAGAGACCCAGACAACAAAAATATACGTCTTCAATATGGGGAAACACTGAAGCAATACAAACACACCCTAAGAACAAAAAAAGAACAGCACATTAGAAATCAGCTGGATGTGATTGAGGAATCCATAGAATCAAACAACTTCTGGGAGAATTGAAATAAATTAAACAAACCTCATAATGAGGAATTGGCTATCCAAAATGGGGATCTGTGGAGAAATCACTTTGCAAACCTCTACAGCAATATAACAAAGAGCCCAGAACAACAAGATATACAAGAAAAATTACAAATCCTTGAATCAGCAGTCAAAGACTATCAGAATCCTGTGGATACCCCAATTACAGAACAATAATTATTGGAAAAACTTTGCACCTGGTCTCACCCTACACAACACTGAAATCAAGTGTCTGCTGTACGCAGATGACCTGGTGCTACTGTCTCCCACTAAGGAGGGGTTACAGCAGCATCTAGATCATCTGCACAGATTCTGTCAGACCTGGGCCCTGACCGTTAATAATAAAAAAAAAAGAATATAATGATATTCCAAAAATGGTCCGGAAATCAGGATGACAAATATAAATTCTATTTGGACACAGTTCTATTAGAACACACCAAAAATTACACATATCTAGGACTAAACATCAGCAACACAGGTAGCTTTCACATGGCTGTGAATGAGCTGAGAGAAAGCAAGAAGAGCATTCTATGCCATTAAAAGGAATATTAAAATTCCAATTAGAATCTGGCTCAAAATTTTCCAATCAGTTATAGAACCAATTGCTCTATATGGCAGCGAAGTATGGGGTCCGTTCTCTAATACTGAATTTACCAAATGGGACAAACATCCAATCGAAATACTGCATGCAGAGTTTTGCAAGACTGTATTGCAAGTGCAAAGAAAAACTCAAAATAACTCATGTAGAGCAGAATTGGGCCAATACCCCCTCCTTATTCAAATAGAAAAAAGAGCAATCAAATTTTACAACCATCTAAAAACAAGTGACCCCAAAACATTCCATCATACAGCTCTACTATGTCAAGAGATGAAACAAGAGAAGAGTCCCCTCAGCCAGCTGGTTCTGAGGCTC
Source organism: Coregonus lavaretus (assembly GCF_964263955.1). Classification (NCBI taxonomy): domain Eukaryota; kingdom Metazoa; phylum Chordata; class Actinopteri; order Salmoniformes; family Salmonidae; genus Coregonus; species Coregonus lavaretus. The sequence goes on from NW_028161150.1 coordinate 4,763, forward strand.
AGTTCACTAACCAAAACCAACCTCATAGAGCATCAGGACAGCACTCAGAAAATCTGGCCCAACCAAATCATCACAAAGCAAAAAGAAAAATATATCACCTATTGGAAAGACACCACAAAAAATCAAAGTAAACTTCAGTGCTATTTGGCTCTAAACAGACAGTACATGGTGGCAGACTATCTGACCACTGTGACTGATAGAAAACTGAGGAAAACAATGACTAGGTACAGACTCAGTGAGCACAGTTTGGCTATAGAGACCGGTCGTCACAGGCAAACCTGGCTGCCCAGAGAGGACAGGCTGTGCTCACTCTGCCTCCGGGGAGAGGTAGAGACAGAGCTGCATTTCCTACTACACTGTGAAAAATACTCAGACCTAAGAGAATCTTTCTTTCCCAAAATTATCATCCAGTACAAAGAATTTGAAACTATAAAAGAGGAAGAAAAAATCCAATATTTATTGGGTGAAAAGCCAAAATGTACAATTTTGGCAGCCAAATATGTGTCCTCCTGCCACAACTTGAGGGACAGCCAGTGAAAAGTGTAATGTAATGTCAATAATATTTCCTGTTTGGTTTTGGCTTTCATACCATGTAATGTGTCTTCTCAGTCGTGTTGAGATTGGTCAACTACTATTGCTTTAATGTATTGTTATTCTCATTAATATTGTTGTTGTAGTTGCTGTTAATGGTAATCCCATTTCCACTACTACTATTATTATTATTGCTGTTGGTCCCACCATTTTTGTTATATCTATACTTTGACAATGTAAGTAATTTTACTTGCCATGTCAATAAAGTCTATTGAATTTAATTTAATTGAGAAAGAGAGAGAGAGAGAGAGAGAGAGAGAGAAAGAAAGAAAGAGAAAGAAAGAGAAAGAGAGAAAGAGGACGGGAGAGAGAGAGAGAAAGCGGAGGGGAGAGAACGAGAAAGAGAGAGAGAGAGAGGGAGCGAGAGAGAGAAAGAGAGAGAGAAAGAGGAGGGGAGAGAGAAAGAGAAAGAGAGAAAGCGGAGGTTGAGAGAGAGAGAGGAAGGGAGAAAGAGACAGAGGAGGGGAGAGAGAGAGAGACTTTTTTGACTTTTTGTCTTTCTTTAATGGTACATTCTCATTTCATTAAAACCTCACCCCCACCCCAGAAAATAAAACATAATAATTACCAATATCCCCTGTACTGCATACTCACCTTTCCCTCTACCCCACGATACAAAAACAACACCACACATCACAATAACCCACACCTCACCACTTCTACAACCGTATATCCAGACCATCTTCCCCAACTATACAGACAGCCCCCCCAACACACCATATCTCTTGAAACATCTCCACACTTTTTATCATTTTATAGAACTCAAAATCCACCCTAAGGCGCGCAGAGACCATCCCATTAAATAATAGTAAAGGGTCTGTTATCCCTCCACCTTTGACCCGGTTCCTCCTTGTTATCCAAATAGCTAACTTTGCCTGAGCAAACAGGAAATTCAACAACACACATTTAGCATTTTCCTTATTTGAATACCTGTACCCCATTATAAACATCCCGACAGTAAACTCCACCCCCAACCTCTCACACAGACATTCCAACAGAGACATTAAAGACATTAACCTGGCGCACACAGAAAACACATGAATCACAGTTTCACTCATGACACAGAAAGGACACCCCTGTCCGACTCCCGGTTCAACCCGTGCCAACAAGCTGTTAGTGGCCAGGGCTCCATGTAAAACCCTCCACTGGAGGTCCCCTGACCTCTTTGGTACTGGAAGTTTGTAGAGCCCCCTCCATCTAAAACCCACCATACTCTCCGCCCCACATACCCCCTGCCACTGATGTGCCTTCACTCCTGTTAGGCTCCTGATGTTCCTTAGCTTAACGCAGAAGTTGTAGAGAGCTTTACCTCCTACCCCTTCAAACTCCCCCAGGCTCGGAGTGTTAAAATCTAACAAGTCTTGGCCGCTCAAACACCCCCTTTACCGGCTCAGACAGTGCCTCCTGGACTTCCCCCAGGAATCTCTCCAGCAGCCTAAGAGATGTTAGTCCTATTTGTTGTACTAGGACTTCTGGGGTTTTCCACCCCTCCTCTCCCAGCAGTCGCAGGTCACCCAGACTTAGTAATCCCGCTGCCATCAGTCGCCTCTTCAGGGTGGCCGACTGAACCGATCTCAAAAGGATGGCTGGGTTGTGGAAGATAGGCTCCTCCCACACCCACACCCCAGGCTCCACACCCCCTTCTCATGTGGGTCTTAGTAGCTGCCAGGCCCTCAGCACTGCAGAGTAAAAATCAGAGAGACCTGCTGTACTCAGCCCCTCCAGCCTCATGAGGAATAGCTGCCGGTCCAACCCTAATCCGCCTGCTCTCCTCAGCAGCGCGCATGCTGGCTCCCTCCATCCAACATCAGTATGGTACAGCAGTCTCTGCGCCGCCTTTAGTCGGAATGCAGCCACCCTGCTCTCCAGTTCCACCAGGCCCTGTCCTCCTTAATTTACGGACATATACAACACTGCCGCCCTCAGCCAGTGATGGCCTGACCAGAAAAAAATCCACCAGCTTGCATTACAGGTCTGCGAGCAGACCAGCGGGGGGGTTGAGGACAGCCAGTTTATGCCACAGGGAAGATGCCACCAGGTTGTTGATTATCAGCACCCTCTCTCTATATGACACTTGGGACAGGAGCCACCTCCACCTGGCCAGTCTTGACACCACTGCCTGTGACAGCCCCTCCCAGTTCTTCCTGACCCACCTCTCCGAGCCCAGGTACACCCCCAAAATGTTAAGCCCTTCACAACCCCACTGCAAATCCCCTGGAAGCAGAGGAGGGGCCCTATCCCCCCATGCCCCACATAACAGAGCTTTGCTCTTGCCCCAGTTTACCTTAGCTGACGAAGCTCCCTCATACACCTTCAGACTATTCTCTAGTGCCTGTATATCCTGACCATCCCTGACCATCACAGAAACGTTATCTGCATACGCTGACACTGCTATGCCTGTCCAGCACACTCCCTGCAGTCTCCACTCCCAAAAAATACTCAATGGCTAGTGTATATAAATGCCCTGATAGAGGGGCATCCTTGCCCCGCCTCACCCAGACTGGCCTACTGAGCCCCCCTCCCACCTTAACCATACATGATGCCCCAGCATACAACATCTTCACATAGGCCAAAAACCTTTCCACAAACCCAAACATCACATTAAACAGATACTCATGGTCCACTCTATCAAAAGCCTTCTCTTGATCTAAAGAGACCAGACCAAAGTTCACATTAGAACCTCTCGACAAGTCCAACATGTCCCTGATTAAGAACAAGTTGTCCGTGAATGAGCGTCCTGGTACGCAATATGTCTGGTCCTTGTGTACTATAGAGTCCAGATGGGACTTCAGTCTGTTGTAGTCTGCACAGAGCAATGCCACAGGCCTCCAGTCCCCTTTTTTGGGCAGGAGAGTCAGAGCCGCCCGCCGGCAGCTCATCGACAACTCTCCTACCCCGACGCACTCACTCAACACGCAAAAGAAGTCCAGTCCAATTATTCCCCAGAATTATTTATAAAACTCCACTGGGAGTCCATCGACCCCCGGTGCACGGCCGGGGGACATCTGGGTTATGGCCTCTGGGGACAACAGGGGAATGTCAATTTCCTCCCTCTGTACCTTAGAGAGCTTAGGGAGTTCGGCAAACAAAACCTGAACACACTTTGGATCACACAGTTCTGCCATATACAACTCAGTATAAAACTCCACAGTCCGCTCCCGCATCTCCCCCACCACAGAGGTCACCCGCCCATCCGAAAGCCGTAGACAATGCATACCCTTGGCTTCACCGCTCTGTCTTTCCAAACCAAAGAAGAAGGAGCTGGGAGCATCCATCTCCTTGAGCATGGAGAACCTAGCTCTTACAAGTGGAGGCCTACTTTGCCTTGCCCCACCAGCTCTACCTCCATCTCACTAATACTATGCTCGAGTTCCCCCAATACTCTCCTAGCCTCTGAGGATGAGAGAGCTGAATACTGTTGACAGAAAAGCCGAATTTGGACTTTTCCCACATCCCACCATTGACTCAGAGACTCATACTCCTCTCTTCGCTGCCTCCACCTTTCCCAAAAAGTTTGGAAACCTGAGCAAAAAGTGGCATCTTGTAAGAGCTTTCCATTAAACTTCCAATAGGATGCCTGCCGAGGTCCTGGTGAAATAGACAGCCGAGCCATGGTTATGTGATGATCCGAAAAACCCACCGGGAGAATGGTAGCGCCTATTGCTCTGATTCCTGGACATGTACAATCGATCAAGCCGGGCTGCACTCACCCTAGCCCCAAAGACCTTCACCCATGTATACTGTCTTGTGTTGGGATGTCTAGTTCTCCAAACATCCACTAGGTCAAACTGATTAATAATGTCCCTTAACACCCCCACTGAACCTGAATGAGGCTCCTCCCCATTTCTGTCTTTCGTAAAATCCATCGTACAGTTCCAGTCCCCGCCGACCACCAGCGTCTCCTCAGGCGATATCTGTGGGAGTTCCTGTCTAAGACACCCAAATAGAAGCCCCCTCTCTCTCCCTGTGTTAGTCGCATACACATTTATAAAGACAAAACCCCTATTGTTAATTTCTGCTTTTACTACAAGCAGACTACCCCTACACACCTCTTTTGAGGAGCAGATTTTTACAGACAGACCCGGTACAAAAAGGACTGCCATCCCTGCACTAACATTTGTCCCATGGCTCAGCACACTTGCCCCTTTCCACCAGAGCCCCCAATCAACTTCATTTACCACATCGCTATGCATCTCCTGCAGAACACCTGTACTTTTTTTTGTTTTACATATTCACCCAACACACTCCTCTTTCCCGCATCTCTGGCGCCATTAATATTAAGCGAGCCTACCCAAAGAGTCTCCATAAAAAGTGGGAGAAAAGCCAGCAAAGAAAGAGACCAATAGCAAAGCTCAAAAAGCCCCAGTGCCAGAAAGAAAACTTTCATCTAAACAGTATCTGAAGGTAGACTTTTACGCACGATTGTGACCTACTTCCTCAACCTAAACCGTTTCCTGGGTGAGAGGACACCATGCCCCTCATTTTTCATAGCATGTTGTACTGATCTTACAAACTTTCCCAGATCGCAAAAAAAGCCTCAAGATTTACTTTTTTCCCCTTAGTCTCATTCAGGAACCTTGACAGTTCCCTCACCGTGTACTTTGACCCCTCTGACTGACTGGCTGTCAGCTCTGGACCCATTGAGGAGAAGTCTGAAAAGAAATCCTCCTCATCGTCTTCCTCCTCAGACTCACCTTCCTCCTCCTCATCTCCCATCCTGACCACCTGCTCTTCCTCTCTAGTCAGGGCCTCCCCCTCAGCACCAGGCAAAGGTTCCTTGGTGCCTTTCACCACACCATCCTCTGCCCTCCCACCTCCTTTCTTCTCCCCCTTTTTCCTCTTCCGCTTGACACCCTCCTCCATCCCCCCTAGTCGCTTACCCTTCCCCACTATACTCTCCTCATCCACTAGCATTACCTGACTAAGCCCAGCTTCATCTACACCACCATCCATGACATGACTAGACCCCATCTCAGCTACACCACCATCCATAGCATGACTAGACCCAGCCTCACCTACACCACCATCTATAGCATGACTAGGCCCAGCCTTAGCTACACTACCATCTGTAGCATGACTAGGCCCAGCCTCTGCTGCCTGTGTCTCATGGCCCCCTGCACGTTGACCTCGATTTCCCCCACTGGTGTTTGAACCCTCACCTTGTCTATGGCCTTTATGTGGGCACGCAAAGCTCTTATGCCCCAAAGCCCCACACTCAAAGCACTGTGGACTATCTGTGCTGGCAAAACCTGCGTAGAGCCCCTCCCCATGCCTCACTTTAAAATGCACATTTAACTGTTGCTCATTGTTATTCAGAAACATGAACACTTGCCTCCGGAACAAAACAACATGCTTGACGGCATCTGCCTGAAAACCTGCCGACAGTACACGACAACCACTAGCAAACTTACCAAAACGACTCAACTCCTTCCTGATTTGATCATCCGTAATAAACAGAGGCAAATTTGCAACTACCACCCTAGTCGAAGGGGTAGAAAGAGTAGAAATTGGCACCAACACCCCCCTTACAAATATTCCACTAGAAATGAGCCTACCCACCAAATTTGCTCTTTTCATGAACACAACCACAGCTTTGTTCATTCTTTGTTCATTCCACAGCTCCTACCTGTTCGCCGACCGCGAGCAGAACCTCCTCCACATTAATTCCATTCTCGGGAACACACCTGAATCCATGCTGTAACGACAGCGTCTCCACTGCGCTAGGTTGCGAAGCCATCGCTCACACCACACCGTTCAAAACCCCAGGAAACTAAACCTCTGTCCTCTTCCTCCCTAACTTTGAAAATAAAAACAGTGGGTACCACTAAAACAAACAGTGCATTAACCCTCCACCATAGAAAAGAGAGATTGAAAGGAAAAACCAAGGAAAGAATCAAGAAATAAGTTAGGACAAGCCCTCCACACCAAACACTCAAACTCCAAAAAACTCCCAGCATGCACTGATAGAGAGAGAGAGAGAGAGAGAGAGAGAGAGAGAGAGAGAGAGAGAGAGAGAGAGAGAGAGAGAGAGAGAGAGAGAGAGAGAGAGAGAGAGAGAGAGAGAGAGAGAGAATTGGTGCATGAGAGGCAAAGGCATCTGTGGCTGGCCTAGCAAAGGTGTGAATTGAGCTGCTGCCAGGTGCGCTTTAAAACCTTTCAGAGCGTTCGAGTTCAGAATGAATGAACTCAAGTTTTTGTTTTCTCAGCAGACGTCCCTGAAGGTCAGTGAACCCCATGCTTTCCAGAGGCCGGAGATGCCTTTATTAAAACCCTGCCATCCCTCAGGTTCAATCAATGCTGCCTCCGGCCCCACTTCATCATGCACGCTGTTTATCTGATTAAAGAGGGAAAATGACTTAGCCAGAAGCTGAGGGGCATGGCCTCACTGTGTGGAACCTACAGTATATATATATATATATATATATATATATATATATATATATATATATATATATATATATATATATATATATATATATATATACTGTATATATAAAAGCCAAATAGATATATACCATAATCCATGACCGCCCATTCTGCAGGGCTCTGCTATCTCAGTATGTAGGTTCTACTGTATGCACCTGGTGCATTGATGTTGATCTCAGTGAGTTCCCAGCTGGCTGGTGTCAGGGTTATTCTTCTTTAACAGTATGATATGTACAGTACAGTATGCATCTGAGGGCGAAGAGCATCGGCATGGTTACTTCCCCTCTAAGCCCCTGTAGGCATCATGGTGTATGTCCAAGTCTCCACCAGTCACCTCACACTTGACAGGCTCCACCTGCTCTGACTACATTGGCTCAGGTCAATGGAGCAGGGCCTTTAGGGCTATTGAGCCATGGTCTGCTTAGATCTGGACGTGTTCGCAAACAAGTGTGTGTGTGTAGAGGTTCATTGGGTTTGCGCCAAGTATAACTCCTGGGCACAGTACAGCATCTACGTGTGTATTTGTGTGTGTGTGTGTGTGTGTGTGTGTGTGTGTGTGTGTGTGTCTTCACATAGACTAGGACGTTTGGCAGGGTATGGAGGGCTGGGAGTGCCATTCTGCTCTGATGCTCTCGGTGTGTGTGTACCGGAACTGAACATTCTGTCCGACAGACAGAGCGGCCAGCGTGTCACAACGGCAGGACAGGACAGAGGGCACAGGAAGCCATGACCCCCCCAAACCTCCCTGACCTCCAGAGCAGTCTGTCGCCACTGACAATGGCAGTCACACTCGGTGGAGCGAGACGCTCTATGCCACACTGAAACACTGTTATGCTCTACCTGATATATATACAGCACCCTGGGGGTCACAAAACTGCCCCCGTATGGACTTTTAGATGTACATAATGTTAGATGTACATAATGTTAGATGTACATAATGTTAGATGTACATAATGTTAGTGGCAGGTGCTAACACTGCTCAGGCTGTTGTTATGTGTTTGTTTTCACCTCAACCCAACCTTCCCTGTCCTCCCTCTCCTTCATCCACTCTGCTGCATTCTACTATCCCCTCCCTCGCTTTTTTCTCCTCTCCTATTCTCTTCCCTTTGCCAAATCTCCCTTTCCTATCCCTCACCTACATATTTAACCCCACACCCCCCTATCCTCCTCTCCTTTTCCCCACAGACTGACTGTCACTGCTGCTCAGACAAGCTTTAATGCAAACAGGCTGGCAGGACAAAGGCAGCAGCCAGCCACAAACAGCAGCTATGTTAGATTTTCTCTTCACAGTTTACACTCAACCACAAACACACAAATAGGTCCCTTTCCATCTCAATGTACAAGAGGGCATCTTATCCCAGAGATGTAACAGGAGGCTTCCTGTGTCTCCCAGTCCTTTAGATGTTAGATGGTAAACCAGGGTCACACAGGAAGCAGGCTGAGACCAGCGTGATGCTGTAGCAGCATGGCTATGAATGAGCCAGACGGTAGTCCCAGGTTACAGCCCCAGTTAAGCCAACCATGGCATGTTCTGGTGTCTGAAGGGTATAGAGAAGGCTAGAGAAAAGCCTTAGATCCAGCCTTGTGTTCCTTTGTTAGGGCTGTGTTTATCTCGGTGGTGGAGCGGAGCTAAGTAAACATTGTGCCTGCCACCCTGCCGCTTCCTTCAACCCAACAAGCCAATCAGCGCCTCCCCCTAAATTTGCAAATAACAGTGTTTGACTGGCTGAGGAGAAGGAGAACAACACAGGGCCTGGTTATAAATCATATACACTGTGACCACTGCAACACAGTAACATTAGTGTGTTTAGCTGAACTGGGAGAGCGGAGTTGCAGGTTAACAGCACAAGGCTTGTACTGGAGCTATAGCACTTAGTATTGTCAGATTTGAAGAGGGAAAGTGCATGGCTGGACAACATATCTGTCCTTCTACAGTATTTGGTGGTGTGTTTGATGGCAGAGTTGGTGAACTTGGCAAGCTGATATGTGTGTGTGTGTGTGTGTGTGTGTGTGTGTGTGTGTGTGTGTGTGTGTGTGTGTGTGTGTGTGTGTGTGTGTGTGTGTGTGTGTATGCTTGAGTGCGGTATTGTTATAGGAGATGTACAGTATGTGACATAACCAGGCCTTCCTGTCAACAGCACCTTTAATAGGAATGGAATGTAGAGAGCAGACAGAAAGTTTAAAGCATCTGACCGAGATCATATCCCATATTTCTCACAATCATCTTGGATTTTCCAATCGAACATGTTATTCATGTTGGCAAGGTTCCAGAGCGTTCTATGTTTTATGAAGGCACCAAAGCCATTGTGTCACCATACTGAGTGTCAGGAGTGACACAGTGCCTGAGTGGACACAGACGGTCATTAATCAAAGTGTGTCTCAGCAGAGTCCGTTCAGTCTGTGCTGCTGGCCTATCAGGAGGTGTTTTCACTGGGCCAGTGCAGGCAGAGTGGTAAAGGTCCACAGATCTACTGTCTCCTCTCTTATCTCTGCATTAGAGCCTCTCATGGGTACGGCCGGAGGAAACTCGGGGAAAGAGGTAAAGAATGAGCGTGGGAGGAAGGCAGAATGGATGCAATTAAAAGACTGGGTCACAGATCACAGTGCGAAGCGTCAATGTGATTAATACACCTCCATTCAGCCCAGGAAGCTTTCTGAGTGTGTGATTGTGTTTGTGTGTGTGTGTGTGTGCTGTCTCTCATGAGCCATCCACAGCTAGGGGGCGTCAGTGTGTCTCCTGGGCCCAAACACACACTCTCTATCAGGTGCATTAGTGACATCTTCAAGGTTATGCTAAGAACTAGTAATGCCCCACACCCAGCCTGACAGTTCAAAATAATGATCTACCTCTGCCTGGACCAACATCAAGCACTGCAAAATCCAACTTGAACCTGACCCCAACCTGCTGAAAATACACACACCGTTTATCAAACCCATTCTGTGGTATTTATGGTCCAATTAAGATAGAAGCAGTTGCTCAATGATTCAATCAGTCAGAAGGCATTCTTCGGAAAATAGATGCACAGTAGTACCAGTATCATTTTTTCCCCCAAGTCCCTAATGAACATGATGACAATATTAACCTGCACCCACCAGATCCTACATTCATGAATTATCTCAATTCGTGAGACTTGTATAGAGAGACTTGTATAGCTCTCAGGTCAGACTGAGCATCACAACTGAGAATTAACACTTGATATAACTGAATGCTGTTTTACAAACTCCACCCTAATTTGAGTCTGTGTCAAGTTAATTTGGCATCGTATTTACATTAGGGCAGTAACCAACGGCAAGATCTGCCCTGCTTGGACTGAGAGTCACTGTAGAATGCTATCTTTAGAGATGCATTCCCCTCTGACACAGTGCATACTGGACAAACATAACTGATATTTTATTCCTTTCATCTGACTCCCACTCAGCAGACCTTGCCTCCAAGGCTTCCCCGATTCAGCAGCACAGAGAAGTCCCTGCTTTATCAGAGCAATATCTTCTTTAAGAAGACACAGCACAGAACTACCTTAAGGCTACATCACACTGTCTGTTATCTCACAGTACAATATAATAATTTCACATAGCCATCAGCTACATGCTATGACCACAGCATGGGGCAATTTACAAAGAGATACATATACGCTAGGAACAGACTGGGGGGAGCGATTAGGGGAAACACAGAGAGGAACTGTGAGACATTTACAGATAGTCAACTTTTTGGTTGCCTGTTGTCACGCCCTGGCTCTGGGGACACTGTTATGTTGAGCCAGGGTGTGTAATTCTATGTTTGTATTTCTATGTTGGCCTGAGTGACTCCCAATCAGAGGCAACGAGTGTCAGCTGGTTGTCTCTGATTGGGAGCCATATTTAACTGTCTGTCTTTCACTTTGTGTTTGTGGTTTCTTGTTCTTATTTGGTTTTGTGTTAAACCGTAGACATCACGTTATCGTCTGTTGTTTTGATCGTGTGATCAGTATAATAATAAATATGTTCACCTTCAACGCTGCGCCTTGGTCTCTCCCTGACGATCGTGACAGAAGAAACCACCAAGATGTGACCAAGCAGCGTGTCCAGGAGCCATCGCCAGGGAGATCCCTAACAGATCTCCTTCGCTTCCTCGACTGGGTCAAGCCGAGTGAGGAAGAGAAGGGCTTGACATTGTGGCAGAAGGGCGAACGGCTGGCGAGGGACATGGAGACCTTGGCCACGGGTAGGAGTGAAGCCCAGAAAATTTTTAGGGGGGGGCTAACGCCGTGGACGACGGGCCAGCAGGAGACCGCGGCAGAGCGGCCCAGCGGATTGGCAGAGGAGGCCGCCAGGTTACGGGGGCCACTGGTCGAAGAGGGGGTGGAAGATGTAGAGGCACGGCGAGAGGTACTGGCGTGTGTTGCCAGTCCGGTCCGGCCTGTTCCTGATCCCCACGTAGGGCCAGTGGTGTGTGTTCCCAGTACGGTCCGGCCTGTTCCTGCCACTCGCACCAAGTCTACGGTGCGCATCGCCAGCTCGGCCCAGCCCATTCCTGCTCCCCGCACCAAGTCTGTGGTGCGCGTCGCCAGCCCAGTCCGGCCCGTTCCTGCTCTCCGCACCAAGTCTGTGGTGTGCGTCGCCAGCCCAGTCTGGCCCATTACTGCTCCCCGCACCAAGTCTGTGGTGCGTATCGTCAGCCCTGTCCGGCCCGCTCCTGCTCCCCACACCAAGCCAGTGGTGTGCGTCGTCAGTCCAGCACGGCCCGTGCCTGTTCCCCACACCAAGCCAGTGGTGTGCGTCGTCGGTCCGGCACGGCCCGTGCCTGTTCCACTGGTGCCTGGTCCGGCACCGGTCAGATGCATTACGCCGGAGCTAGAGCAATCAGCTCCATCAGTGTGCAGTCCAGCTCCGGCCAGCGGGGCCAGACCGGACCAGGGGTACTTCGGGGGGTTGGAGAGGGAGTGGGGATCAGGCCCGGAGCCGGATCCGCCGCCAAGGCGGAGTGCCCACCCGGTCCCTCCCCTGTGGTATTTGGTTGGCGCGGTCGGAGTCCGCGCCTTTAGGGGGGGGGTACTGTCACGCCCTGGCTCTGGGGACACTGTTATGTTGAGCCAGGGTGTGTAATTCTATGTTTGTATTTCTATGTTGGCCTGAGTGACTCCCAATCAGAGGCAACGAGTGTCAGCTGGTTGTCTCTGATTGGAAGCCATATTTAACAGTCTGTCTTTCACTTTGTGTTTGTGGTTTCTTGTTCTTATTTGGTTTTGTGTTAAACCGTAGACATCACGTTATCGTCTGTTGTTTTGATCGTGTGATCAGTATAATAATAAATATGTTCACCTTCAACGCTGCGCCTTGGTCTCTCCCTGACGATCGTGACAGAAGAAACCACCAAGATGTGACCAAGCAGCGTGTCCAGGAGCCATCGCCAGGGAGATCCCTAACAGATCTCCTTCGCTTCCTCGACTGGGTCAAGCCGAGTGAGGAAGAGAAGGGCTTGACATTGTGGCAGAAGGGCGAACGGCTGGCGAGGGACATGGAGACCTTGGCCACGGGTAGGAGTGAAGCCCAGAAAATTTTTAGGGGGGGGCTAACGCCGTGGACGACGGGCCAGCAGGAGACCGCGGCAGAGCGGCCCAGCGGATTGGCAGAGGAGGCCGCCAGGTTACGGGGGCCACTGGTCGAAGAGGGGGTGGAAGATGTAGAGGCACGGCGAGAGGTACTGGCGTGTGTTGCCAGTCCGGTCCGGCCTGTTCCTGATCCCCACGTAGGGCCAGTGGTGTGTGTTCCCAGTACGGTCCGGCCTGTTCCTGCCACTCGCACCAAGTCTACGGTGCGCATCGCCAGCTCGGCCCAGCCCATTCCTGCTCCCCGCACCAAGTCTGTGGTGCGCGTCGCCAGCCCAGTCCGGCCCGTTCCTGCTCTCCGCACCAAGTCTGTGGTGTGCGTCGCCAGCCCAGTCTGGCCCATTACTGCTCCCCGCACCAAGTCTGTGGTGCGTATCGTCAGCCCTGTCCGGCCCGCTCCTGCTCCCCACACCAAGCCAGTGGTGTGCGTCGTCAGTCCAGCACGGCCCGTGCCTGTTCCCCACACCAAGCCAGTGGTGTGCGTCGTCGGTCCGGCACGGCCCGTGCCTGTTCCACTGGTGCCTGGTCCGGCACCGGTCAGATGCATTACGCCGGAGCTAGAGCAATCAGCTCCATCAGTGTGCAGTCCAGCTCCGGCCAGCGGGGCCAGACCGGACCAGGGGTACTTCGGGGGGTTGGAGAGGGAGTGGGGATCAGGCCCGGAGCCGGATCCGCCGCCAAGGCGGAGTGCCCACCCGGTCCCTCCCCTGTGGTATTTGGTTGGCGCGGTCGGAGTCCGCGCCTTTAGGGGGGGGGGTACTGTCACGCCCTGGCTCTGGGGACACTGTTATGTTGAGCCAGGGTGTGTAATTCTATGTTTGTATTTCTATGTTGGCCTGAGTGACTCCCAATCAGAGGCAACGAGTGTCAGCTGGTTGTCTCTGATTGGAAGCCATATTTAACAGTCTGTCTTTCACTTTGTGTTTGTGGTTTCTTGTTCTTATTTGGTTTTGTGTTAAACCGTAGACATCACGTTATCGTCTGTTGTTTTGATCGTGTGATCAGTATAATAATAAATATGTTCACCTTCAACGCTGCGCCTTGGTCTCTCCCTGACGATCGTGACACCTGTCATCTGTAGTGCAAACAGCCACCAATGTGACGACCCCTTTCTAAACGTAAAATACAGATACATTGTACAAATAGGTACAATCAGCATTTAACTTTCCATATTGGCTATAAAGATGTTGGCCAATGTACATGAAGGAAGACATCAGGAAGACATCAGCATAGACTAGTAAGTGTATAGTGTTATTGCCTAGTCCTCCTCCAATGGCTATTTTTAGCCAATCCTGATTACCCTGGAGGCAGGCCTGGCTTAATAAATACTAAAAGACTAAAAATGTTCTCTTCTCCCTCCCTCAGGGGAACTGGAATTTCTTTAGAAGGTAATCAGCTTTTAATTTTCTCTGCGTATCTCTTTCATTCTCTCTCTATCCCTCTCACTCTCCTACTCTACATCCCTCTCTTACTATCGTAGTGCTTCACTCTCTCTACCCCTCCTCTCCCTGAAACACAAAAGCCTTTTTTCAGTCTCTGATTATTAGCGTAACGTGTTTCCAGACATCCCTGGTGATTGTTTAGCTGCTGTGTTCAGCATCTTCATTTGATTTTGTACAATTAGACTAATTAGCATTACAAATACACACTTAGACAGAAACAAAAATATCTGTATTCATTGAAGAACATATTAAAATGAAAGCCAAATAATGTAGAGAGGAAATAAATAAATAAATAACTGATGAATCATGATGTGTGCAACTGCAGTGATGCATAAATCGAGGAACAAAACAACATACAGGTGGCGTATACTGAACATGACTGCAATAGTAGATTGCAATGCCATGGGTGGGACTATGTCCTCAGCAACACTAACCCCTGACCCCTGAAAATATTGATGTTTGAGTGAATGATGTAGAATATCTGAGCACCTACAGTATGTACTAGGAAGTGGGTTCCTATGTTGAGCTGTAGAATATCTGAGCACCTATGAGCAGTGGGGAAAAAAAGTATTTAGTCAGCCACCAATTGTGCAAGTTCTCCCACTTAAAAAGATGAGAGAGGCCTGTAATTCTCATCATAGGTACACGTCAACTATGACAGACAAAATGAGAAAAAAAAATCCAGAAAATCACATTGTAGGATTTTTAATGAATTTATTTGCAAATTATGGTGGAAAATAAGTATTTGGTCAATAACAAAAGTTTCTCAATACTTTGTTATATACCCTTTGTTGGCAATGACACAGGTCAAATGTTTTCTGTAAGTCTTCACAAGGTTTTCACCTACTGTTGCTGGTATTTTGGCCCATTCCTCCATGCAGATCTCCTCTAGAGCAGTGATGTTTTGGGACTGTCGCTGGGCAACACGGACTTTCAACTCCCTCCAAAGATTTTCTATGGGGTTGAGATCTGGAGACTGGCTTTCAAGGCCACTCCAGGACCTTGAAATGCTTCTTACGAAGCCACTCCTTCGTTGCCCGGGCGGTGTGTTTGGGATCATTGTCATGCTGAAAGACCCAGCCACGTTTCATCTTCAATGCCCTTGCTGATGGAAGGAGGTTTTCACTCAAAATCTCATGATACATGGCCCCATTCATTCTTTCCTTTACACGGATCAGTCGTCCTGGTCCCTTTGCAGAAAAACAGCCCCAAAGCATGATGTTTCCACCCCCATGCTTCACAGTAGGTATGGTGTTCTTTGGATGCAACTCAGCATTCTTTGTCCTCCAAACACGACCAGTTGAGTTTTTACCAAAAAGTTATATTTTGGTTTCATCTGACCATATGACATTCTCCCAATCCTCTTCTGGATCATCCAAATGCACTCTTCAGACGGGCCTGGACATGTACTGGCTTAAGCAGGGGGACACGTCTGGCACTGCAGGATTTGAGTCCCTGGCGGCGTAGTGTGTTACTGATGGTAGGCTTTGTTACTTTGGTCCCAGCTCTCTGCAGGTCATTCACTAGGTCCCCCCGTGTGGTTCTGGGATTTTTGTGATCATTTTGACCCCACGGGGTGAGATCCTGCGTGGAGCCCCAGATCGAGGGAGATTATCAGTGGTCTTGTATGTCTTCCATTTCCTAATAATTGCTCCCACAGTTGATTTCTTCAAACCAAGCTGCTTACCTATTGCAGATTCAGTCTTCCCAGCCTGGTGCAGGTCTACAATTTTGTTTCTGGTGTCCTTTGACAGCTCTTTGGTCTTGGCCATAGTGGAGTTTGGAGTGTGACTGTTTGAGGTTGTGGACAGGTGTCTTTTATACTGATAACAAGTTCAAACAGGTGCCATTAATACAGGTAACGAGTGGAGGACAGAGGAGCCTCTTAAAGAATAAGTTACAGGTCTGTGAGAGCCAGAAATCTTGCTTGTTTGTAGGTGACAAATACTTATTTTCCACCATAATTTGCAAATAAATTCATAAAAAATCCTACAATGTGATTTTCTGGAGAAAAAAAACCTCGATTTGTCTGTCATAGTTGACGTGTACCAATGATGAAAATTACAGGCCTCTCTCATCTTTTTAAGTGGGAGAACTTGCACAATTGGTGGCTGACTAAATACTTTTTTTCCCCACTGTACTGGGTAGTGGGTACCAATGTTGAGATGTACAGTACCTGTGCAGCATCTGATCAATAGTGACTGGCTGTTAGTAGAGTAATCAGGCCAGGCAGCTCTCTCTCTCTCTCTCTCTCTCTCTCTCTCTCTCTCTCTCTCTCTCTCTCTCTCTCTCTCTCTCTCTCTCTCTCTCTCTCTCTCTCTCTCTCTCTCTCTCTCATGTCTCCTTAAACCAGTGATTAGACTTAAGACAGATCTCCTTCATTATCCCTAGCTCTCATCCATTTTGCTCTAATCCTCCCCTCTGGTTCCCCAGGGCAACCCATAGACATGGGCCAACTATTTGTCTGAAACCTCTCGCTCTGGACTGGACGAGGAGAGACAGTGATTTGTATTCTGCATTCAAGGAGATCAAGGCCACCTGAAGTCACCTACAGCAAACTGACTACTTGTCATTGACATCTATCTACAATTGTTCCCATTGTATGTTTCTTTGTCTTGAGGATGTAACTGATGTTATTACATCAAAAGGACTGATGTATTCATTTGCGTTCTGTCACTCTCTCCCAGCGGAAGTGCATCAGATCTGTGGAGGAAAGTGACACTTGTGCAAATTAATGCCAAAGTAATCTTTCTCTGCGATTCACACATCCTTTTGTCATTTGGAGTTCCCATCTAGATGCTCACAATAAATGTCACCCCATTGATTCAGTGTATCATTATTATCCTCATGATCCTGGTACGCTCTTTAACGGGAACACAAAGAGGTTTTGATTTTCCCCCCAGGATGCCTAGTCTACAGACAACCATTACATGTGCTTATGTAGGCACCACAAATATACAGAGACAATATGGACATAGATTGTTGGAAGCCAGTTGCAGACATTGCCATTATAAGGATAATTGCACTCTAACCAGTGGTATTGAGCCGGTAAGCTTTGTTGAAGTCAAAGCAGGAATCGATGCTGACTGATCTTCACCCGATGAAAAGGTATTTTACATTCAGAGCCAGCCTTGTAATGTATACATTAAAGTGGACAAAGACAAGCAGTCATGCACGTGCACACACATATAACACCGAAGGAAATGGACCAGATCATGGTCTAAATAGATAGAGCTATGTACAATGTCACGGCCAGGTAACAACATTTATTGCTGGTGCTTACAGAATGGGTTTGTAGATGGTTAGTAGATGGTAAGTAGACATCGGGTGTCAGCTGGTTGAAGACAACATTAAAGGGATAGGTCGGGATTTATCTACGTCCCCAGAGTCAGATGAACTCGTGGATACCATTTTATGTCTCTGCGTGCAGTTTGAAGGAAGTTGATAAGTAGCGTTAGCGTAATTACTGGAAGTCTATGTGAACAGCTAGCATGCTGTTAGCATTGTCTTGCAAAACTACCTCTAACTTCCTTTATACTGGACGTAGAGACATAAAAATGGTATCCACTATGTTATCTGACTACCTCTTTAATGTGATGGATAGATGACTCTAAGAACATTCAATAGAGTCATACCATTTTACTTTTAACACTAGCTGACTGTCTTAACTACCCTTAAACAACCCTTAATCTTTGTCTGTATAAGCAGATATTTGATCATGTAAACTGACATTTTAAGAAAAAAAATGGTCACACAAAGTACTTGACTCGCAGCAAAAAATCTGAATTTCTTTTTACATCAATTTACTTTGAAGTCAGTGAGGACCGTTCCAGAAAATCAATTAAAAGTGACTAATACATTTGCACCTTGCTTTCTACATATCTTCTTTAGAGTGTTTGATCTCTCCCTCTGACACACATTGAACATTTTGAGATCACAGAGATAATGAAAGGAGAGGATTTCGACAAGGCCCTTGTCTAAATTAATTTGGTGTCTCAAGTGAAGTTATCAATGTAATGCAATGTTACACTGCTCTTTTAGCTGTTCACAAATCATGGGCCATATCAGACCAGATATAAAAGCATAGAGCCCATGTACTGTATTTAATGCGGTACAGAAAACATAGTCTTTGATATATTCCTATGTATGTCTTTATTATGCATGTCATGGCTATAGAGGCAAACCAATTTCCCTGTGACATTAATAGAGTATAATCTCCTACAATCATTCCTTACCCTCCAAACCCGTTTCCCCTTTCCTCCCATGAGAGCCAACCCACCTCCCAGTCTATTATCATAATGATCTGATACACTCCTGTGTGCTGGTGTGTGTGTGCCCCTTCAGTGCTCTGGTCTGCAGTGTGCCTTATTTTCTTCTTCAAATGCGCAGGCACAATAGGAAGGGCTTGCCTCCTCTGGTCAGCTATCTCCTGCCTGGGAATAGGAGACCTGTCTCCCTGGGCTATGGCGCCAAAACCATTATTCTTATCGCCACTGGACACTTACCGCAGTATGGAAAACCCTTTAAAGGTCAAACGAGTGTGCATGTTTACCCCGCCTCTCTCTCTCTCTCGATATTCCTGTATTTCTTATTAACTGATAAGAAATCACTTTTATTGACCTTCTGATAAAAATATATTAGCTACTAATTATAGGTGATGTCAAAGGGATCAGGTCAAGTGTGGAGTGGTATGCTTGTTATGTTATCATACGACAAATACTGAGCAATTGCTTGGTGTTTCTGTATCTGATGCTACATAGTCATGAACTTAGAATGCTCGTTACTGTAGTTTCATGGCTTTAATATCAACATGCACTCTGAACCATTACCAAAACTACTGCCGTAATCTGCAAGAAGAAATACAACCATACAGCATTGAGCATCGCAATAGGCAATAAGTCCGCCTCAGCTCCATCTGCAGTATGTCTCATGTAGGACGGCTGTGCATAAATCTTTCTCCTGCATCGGGCCGAGATTTGACAGAGAGGTAGATGAGGACATAGAGTACGGTATGAGGGATGATGGCAGCAGTTCCCGCAGGCCATGCCGCCATGGTACTGCATCGATCCAGCCACCAGAGTGCACAGCCTTTTGGCTTTGTCAGCACTGTTCAGCACACCTCAAACTCTGAATGCCTTCAAAAGCTCAAAGGAGAGAACATTAAGAAAGAAATGGAGTCAGGGTGTGGATTCACACAACTTCTAACTCACATACGCTCTCATTTTGTTCTACTGTAAAAGTAGCCTTGTTGTGAGGGTTCAAAATGAAAGCAGTATTCAGAACTCCTATCCAGAACTTTCCTTTCCATCCAGACATCCCACCTGAATCTGCTAATCAACTGAGCTCACCAAATGAGCTTCCAGGGGAAACAATCCCTTCTAACCCAATTATATTTTGATTCAGGTGGCATCATAGTGGATGGCTCCAGTGAAAGCATTCACACCAAACACTGTGGTCTCACAGGGGCTCTACATATCTATAATAGAGATTCACAACTAGTAGTTTTCTCTTGCTAGTCACTCATTGGCTTTATTTATAAGTCCCACCCACCTGTTTGAAATCAGATATATAAAGGTAAACACAAAAATCTGAATCAGATGGCATGATCAGGGTAGCCTATACGCTTCACACAGAGACTGGAAGGCCGTGGCCTATTTGCTTGGAACCAGAATCTAATCCAGAAATTGAGAAATAAACCCTTATAAAAATGTATGTGTGTGAGAACATAAACAGTAGCATTTTCCTTCTCAACTCTGTAAAACTTAACTTACACTCCCCACTGTGTAAGAAAAAAGCCTTTGTTCCTGCCATAACTATTTGTGTGTTCAGCAATAACCGGGTACAGAAAATCCATTAGGCACGATTGCTGTGCTGGCATGGTAACTGTTTAGGAGGCGAAGCAAATTCCCACTTACATGAGACTGAAATTTGCAAGGTTGTCAAATGTGAAAAGACATAATAATACCACCCTCAATACAATAAGCCTGTCTCAGGTTACACTCACTTCCCTCCTCTGTCAACTCTCATTCCCAGAGGAGAATCTGCTAAGGGTCTTGGATATCTGCTATCATATTCAATCTGTTTCTCATCCAAATCTCATTTGATCAAAATTCTGTTGGTAAATCTCTTTTCAGACCTTCACGAGGTCAACAAATAAAACGTTTTAAACAACAAAAAAAGGCGGTGAAAGGACTGGACCACTCTTTCTAAACCAGTCAATATAAAGTTGATAAAACTGGAACCAGAGCACACTATAGCAGCACACAGTAGAATGACAAGGCATTTTTCTCTGGTGTGCTCAGGAGAATAATAAACATTCAGGATGAGTATTTCCGATGAAAAAGATTGGTAGGAAATGTCAAGTCGACTGTCATTACAGACACACTGACATTTTTATTCCGTCTTTTAAGGCAGCGATTCCATCTCTCCTAACAGAGGCCCTAATCGCTCTCACTCCTCAATAGACTGAAGAAAGACAGATTAACTCCATTACTCTTTGACTTTACTGAATAAAGGAAACAATACATTTCTCATTTAACTCTAATCCTGTGCCGGGGCTCTGGGGGAGGAATAATGCTGGCGGAAGGAGAGATGGAAAGATGGAAGGCCCTGAATATGAATTCTGGAGGCAGCCTCCATGTTTGCTCATCTTTGTTTATTTTATTTTTTAAGTGGAGCAGTGGAGCGAGATAGAGGAAGGAGGGAGGGAGACGGAAAGGAATAGCGAAAGAGAGAGAAACAGAGAGAGACATATAAGAGACATGATGGAGTGACAGACAGAGAGAGCGAGAGAAAAGGAAGGTGGCAGAGAGGAAGAGAGAAATGAGAGAGACAGAATGATGTTTACAGCTACAATATATCAGAGTCAATATGCAGGGCAAAGCTCTAAAATCAGGAGGCTGCAGAGAAGAGGCTTCAAAGCCACTCTACAGCACAGAGCACCAGAGCCAGCCTAGTGGATGAAACACACACTGACACATTCAGGCCCAGTGTTGTTCACTGAATCTATCACAAGGCATGGAGTGCACAAAAGCGAGAGGGAGTAGGAGGCAGCTAGTGCATATCCGTATACTGAGGTCAGGCTTGTGTGTCTGCAGCAGCAGCAGCATTGGAGAGCACCGTGAACCCCTGGAGCTCCTCCAGTGAGACCCTAAACAAAGAGCTGTCAGAATTCAGGAGAGAGCTGTCGGAGCCAGGCCCCCAATCCTTTAAGAGCTGAGCCTCAGTCCCTTCTCCTCCCTCTCACTGAAAGGCTATGACTAACTGTGTCAACTCCTCAAAGTCTCCACACTCCCTCCCCTTGTCTCTGATGCCCTCAGCCAGATACAGACATGAGAGAAAGTTTATGTCCAGCTTTTGCTTTTGTAAACAAGGAGAAGAAATCCCTTGTAACTTGTGTATTCCCCAGGATTTCTCAACATCCCTGACACATATCAGACTTAGTTTTAGCTTTCTTTCTCATTATTTTACTTTCTGCAGAGTGAATGAGGAAAGGAAGGTGAGGGAAGGAAAGAGGAAGACATGAGGAGAACAGCGTGAAAGAGAGATACTGGGAAATTGGTGTTACGGACTCATTAAAAATGCAGGTTCCTCTGATGAAAAGAGCAGACGTGGCATTTTGACTGAGGTGGAAAGCCACCATGGGGCACTCTGTTCACAACGTTGACATCAGCAAACAGCTCGCCCACACAACGCCATACACGTGGTCTGCGATTGTGAGGCCGGTTCTCTAAAACGACGTTGGGGGTGGCTTATGGTAGAGAAATGAACATTCAATTCTCTGGCAACAGCTCTGGTGGACATTCATGCAGTCCGCATGCCAATTGCACACTTCCTCAAAAAACATCTGTGGAATTGTGTTGTGTGACAAAACTGCACATTTTAGAGTGGCCTTTTATTGTCCCCAGCACAAGGTGCACCTGTGTAATGATCATGCTGTTTAATCAGCTTCCTGATATGCCACACCTGTCAGTGGAAGGATTATCTTGGCAAAGGAGAAATGCTCACTAACAGGGATGTAAACACATTTGTGCACAACATTTTAGAGAAATAAGATTTTTGTGCTTATGGAACATTTCTGGGATATTTTATTTCAGCTCATGAAACATGGCACCAACACTTTACATGTTGCGTTTATATTTTTGTTCAGTGTAAATCAAGCAACTCTCCCAGTTTGTTCCAACCGTATGCAATAGTTTTCAGTTGGCCTCAGAGATGATAACTGTTGGGAGACACATACCAATCCCTCAAATCATTGGAGGACATAAGTGTTCAGGACAAAGTTTAGTCAAATGTGAGTTTTGTATGTGTTTATACATACAGAATAACCATGTACATGGAACCATATACAGTCGCTAGTGATAGTCTACACACCCCTTGCACAGTCTTCACATTTTGCTGCCTTAAAATTAAATATCAAAAAGGGAATACAAAATAGATTTTTCCCCCTACCAATCTACACAACCTATCCACATTTTAAAAGTTAAAGAATAATTATAGAAAACCTTCCACAAAAAAAATTAAAAATAAATGATGTCTTGATTGTGTATTTCTTCACACCCCAGAGTTAATATTATTTAGAAGCTCATTTTGACAATAATTCTGAATAAGATTCTACACAACTCTTAGGGCAACATTTATCCATTGTTTTTGTCAAAATTGCTCAAGTTCAGTAAATTTGGTTGAGAGTCATTGATGAACAGCAATATTCAAACATTGTCTCTGATTTTCAAGCAAATTTAAGTCAGGACTGAGGCTGGGCCACATAGGAACGCTCAACACCTCTTGGAAAAGCCATTCTGGTGTGGTTTTGGCATTAAAAAATTGTGTAATTATCGCTCTGAAAAATAAAACTCTATCCTAGGGTTAGGTTTTCAGAAGACTGAGGCGAGTTTTCCTCAAAATTATTACCTGGGCTTTGCTCCTTTCATATTTATTTTGATCCTGACAAACTCCCCAGTCCCTATTGGTGACAAGTATATCCTTAACATGATGCTGCCACCACAATACTTGAAGATACAGAGGGTTTCACCCAATCCTGTAGTTTTTAATTTATGCCAAAAAGTAAAACAAATTGCAATGTTGACTTGCAGTATTACTTAACGGCCTTGTTGCAAACAGAATGGATGATTGGAGTGTTTTATTAAAAGACAGGAATCATTCTTTTCACTTTGTTATACAGGCCAGTAATGTGGAGTGATGCAATGTTGTTGATCCTCACTATTTTCAAGTATATGTTGCCCTAAGTGTTGTGCAAAGTTTGTAGAATCTTATTCAAAATGTTTCACAGCTAAAATGGCTGGCAAAGGTGCTTCCACCAAGTATAAACTCTGGGGTGTGAAGACATACACAATACTTTTTTTTTTCTCCATTAATTTGGAAAATCTTTCTATAATTTTTTCTTTCACTTTGGAAAT
Organism: Coregonus lavaretus; assembly: GCF_964263955.1. Classification (NCBI taxonomy): domain Eukaryota; kingdom Metazoa; phylum Chordata; class Actinopteri; order Salmoniformes; family Salmonidae; genus Coregonus; species Coregonus lavaretus. Next base: position 28,223 of record NW_028161150.1, read on the forward strand.
GTGGAGTAGGTTTTTGTACATTTATAGAAAATAAATCCATTTTTAGATTTCATTTTAAGGTTGCAAAATATGAAGACAGTGCAAGGGGTGTGTAGACATTCACTTGGCACTGTACATCTACATTTCCTCTAACTACTACTTAAGTCACATTATGGGGAAATCCATACCCACCACGCTATATGTTCTCCTTCCCTGTTATTGACTTTCACAGCATAAGCCAGTGTAAAACTGCATAAGCCCCATATGAATGGGATTCTGTGCTGTAATACAACAGGCTCCTGCGGATTTGTGGAAATAATCTACTTGCACAGTATTGGGATAACACATTGAGCTTCTTCTCCTAGCCCGTCTCCCCAGTGCACATCTTATTTGCGGGGTAGATACACATGGTTTAGGCATGTAAATTTATTGAGCCTGTGAATCCATCTAGTACAGTACAGTAAATCAGACCAAGGCTTTGTGTGGTCTGTTGGAATCACAAAAGATATTGAAGAGATGGCTGATGTTGTTTATCCTGAAAATTTGATGTAGAATGGCACAGAGACTGCTGTTGACCTCTGCTATGCAAAAGAAGTAAATAGTGCATTGAGGAGAATGTAAAATGGAGGTTGTGCCTGTGCTATGGGCCTGTATAATACAAACCATTGATGTAGACCCGTTAAATGGTTCTAATTCAAAGGGAATCAAAACCACTGAACATTTTGGAGAGTTGAGTACTCACCTCAGGGTTGGTAAACACTTATGTTGAATCACACTGGCACATTATGCAGATCCACTGGTGAACTGTTAGAGGTTTGTCTGAAACCCCCATTCAATAACTGAGCACTCAAACGTAATTGCAACTAAAATACCTGTAAATGCCAAGGGAAGGGAGGATGCTGCTGGGCCAATGGAGACAGCAGCTTTCCCCTCAGACATACTGACATCCAGGTCTGTGAAATGTTCCTCTAATGTGTACGAATGTCAGTGTCCCTTTTCTCCTACTGTTGCTTTTTCTCCAGCGTGACCTTTTAATAAAGCAATACCGTGACCTTAACAGGAGAGAGACAACCCAGTCAGGGACAGGGATGGGGACGCTGCCTGACTGCCACCCCTGCTTTCATTCCCCGACAGGGCAAGAGGGAGAGACAGCATGTATAATTACTGACAAGTGGTTCTCCTCTGAGACATCACTGTCAGTTAATAGGTCATCGTTATTAATGTGAGAAACTATCAGGGGCCTGCTGTGTGGCACGTTACAGTGTTTTGGGAGACAGAGAAAACAAGAGACAGAATAAGAAAGGGAGGGATAGCGAGAGAGGAGAAAAATGAAGAAATGAAGAAATGAAGAAGATGAAGAAGACGACAGAAAGAGAATGAGAATGGACAGAAAATGGGAAAGAATGAGAAAGTGAGATGGAGGGTGTTACATGCTAAGGGGGGGATGAAAGACTGAGATAAACAACATGGAGTGCTCCTCTAGCTCTAACAAGTAGCAATATGCAGTACAGTGACAATCACTTCAGTCCTTACAATGCACCTGCAATGTCACACTTCAGAAGAATGAACCCTCTCTATCACAAAAGCAAAGAAAGAAACAAACCCCATCTTGTCGTGTAATCAAACTTGTCTGTACGTGAGTAAAATAACTACTAACGGTGTATCTTTATGAAGGCACACTTATTACTAACTTGACGTTGCTTCACATTACAAGCCACATGAGAGAGAGATGCTTTCCTCATGAACCCCTACATTCCCACAGGCCCTCATTAGCATATGGCCAATCAGGATGCAATATGCAAATAACACCACACATCTCACTTCAAAGGAACAGTATTTAACGTCTACACTCACAAAATGATACACAGGAGAATGCTCTCAATGTCCAGGTGGAATGCAATGAATGTAAAACTTTGAAGGGCACTTCATGTGCAGTGCATTGTGGGTTATGTCCAAGTAATGTGTCTCATACTTTACTTGAACATTCTTGTGTAGCACACACTACAAACGTTGCTATGTGGTCACTGTCAGAGGCTTGAGACTTAAGGAGATACACAGCTGTAATACAGGAAATGTTTGAAGTGGTTCCCCTGCACTGTAAGTCTCATTCTTTGTCATTGAATCAAACCCTACAATACATCTCTACAATGAGAGGCATACTGTAGTTGGAAAGGTCCCCAAAGCTTTCCTATTCCAAATGGGCAATCACTGAGCTATCATTCAAAACGCATGCATGTGCACACACACACACACACACACACCTGGAACAGAGTGACCTGGTTCTGCCACAACCCTTCAGTCATCCCTTGTGAACACACACAAAGCAATGCTGATCTCTCTCCCTCTCTCTCTCTCTCTCTCTCTCTCTCTCTCTCTCTCTCTCTCTCTCTCTCTCTCTCTCTCTCTCTCTCTCTCTCTCTCTCTCTCTCTCTCTCTCTCTCTCTCTCTCTCTCGCTCTCTCTCTCTCTCTCTCTCTCTCTCTCTCTCTCTCTCTCTCTCTCTCTCTCTCTCTCCCAACTGTGTGGATAGAAGACTCCCAGTGAGTATCTTCTCTCAGTGGGCCTGTTAAGTTGTTAGCGCAACACTGCACACCACTGAGCACACAGGCGTATGCTGCGCTCACATGTCATATAGTATATCCTACTGCTCCGACGAGCTGGAGATTAGCCAAATGCTACAGCAGATAATTGGGAGATAATGCTAATGATCTCGTCATTGAAAGTTTGAGATGACATGCTTAGGGTTAGAAACACACCCAGAGCTTGGAGAGATATTTTGGGACCCAAAGGTATGAATGAACAGCTGACTGAACACGTGACAATTTTACAAGTTTATGTGTGTGTGTGTGTGTGTGCATTTCTGTGTGCGTGCATTTGTGTGAGTGTGAATGTGTGCAACTGTGTGTATGTGCATGTGTAGTTTTGGTCTCCATAGTCTCAGTGCTGTGTATAAGAGCTGTGTATGGCTGATGCATCCTAGTGCATGCCGTTGTTCTAATGAGTGTCTCAGGAGATGGCAGGTGTATGTCGAGCCGTCCCTTTACTAGACCCAGAGCAGTGCTTCCACTCTCAGCATCATTAATTCATTCATTAACATGGCTAATGGCAACAACTGCAGCATAATGAGGCTAAGTGACATCATTACGTGGGATTACAATAAATGTCAACTCATAATTCTATGTCAACACAAACAGTATAAAAGAAACAAGGCGGATGAGAAGTCTCCTATCATCTTAATTAAAGCTGACAATCTTCAATTGGCATGGGAGACATTTTTCAAACAGTAAGTAGCTGCCGGAGTTTAAAAGCAATCACACTGGTATACATTATGAGTGCAGTACAGGAATGGAATGTACACCATTGTATTGGACCTAATGCAATCTACATTCTGGTTACAGACTTGACAGCAGTCCAAGCCTAGCAATGTTGATGTCATTTGTTGTGTACTCTGATTGTTGTTCAATAAATCGTGGCTGCCTGCGTTTCAGCAGTGGCCATTCAGGCAGCGTGAGTCTCTAGAGGCGGCCATTTGCTGTTTGATTAATCAGATCTGCGACGGCTGGAACTCCTGTTTATATTTGTTATCCTTTAGGGTGTGCTTTATTTCCTGCTTCAGACAAACACAGATTCATTTATCACGTCCTCCCTGAAAAAGACACCTGTCGCCACACTGCCAATAGACAGAGGAGAGATAAGGCCTGAGGGAAAACGAGATGCAGCGCAGCAGATGCTCCTCATCCTCAATATTTAACACACACTTCCTCCCCCCACAAACCTGCTGATGCCAGCAGCAGCCACTTATAGTAGTGGGGGTGTATCGGCAAGCCTAGGCCTCTGTAGAGGGAGGGAGGCATGGCCTACTTGTACAGAGGTGACCCCCATGTGTCTGCATGGCCCTCCCATTCACCATTGTTATTTATGAGCTTGTAAAGGTGTCCTTTTCCAAGCCGAGTCGTGGGGCTAGCGTGCCACCTGTTTGAACAGCGGAATATGTACCAGGTAAATCGTAACTGTACCCCTCTCTACCATCCTGCAAAAGCTTTGAACAGCCAGTCCTGTAATGGTAACTTCTATAGCTGGGCTATCAGAAGCACTTACAACAGAGAAGAGTTTGGGCCCACCACTGGCTCTGTAAAATTGGTCTCAAAATGTCTCCTTTGGTGCGTTTAAGGACATACACATCTAGAGTTAAGCCAGGACAAATACTTTAGTGCTAATTTCCCTATTTCCTCATCACTGAAGGTTGGTGGCACCTTAATTGGGGAGAACGGGCTCGTGGTAATGACTGGAGCGGAATCAGTGGAATGGTATCAAATACATGAAACACATGGTTTCCATGTGTTTGATGTCATTCCATTTGCTCTGTTCCAGACATTATTATGAGCTGTTCTCCCCCTCAGCAGCCTCCTGTGTTCCTCATTGATATAAAGCAGCCATTTAGGCCACCAGTCAAGCAATGAAATAAGGGTGTAATCAAAGGGGAAGATATTAATCTTGAGCTATTTGTGATTAACCATAGAGGGTTTGCAATTTCCTTCTTAAGCACAGTTATGCTGAATAAGGGCCCTTGGGGTTCATTATCTGTTCTTTAAAATTCATGACATTGAGGAGAGTGAACAAAAAGCAGACGTCAGGCTGCCAGGAGCACCACAGCACTGTACTGTTTAACTGGGCTCCGCTAGCTCCTACCCATCATGCACTGGGGTGGATGCCGATTACTGTGTTTACTCTCTCGGAATTTGAGAAGCTCCACTGGGAAATATTTTCTCCTCTGACTCCCTATCTGCTAGGAGGATAATAAGGAGTGCTGTCGTGCACTTTTAATACACACACTCTTTAATTTACATTTACACACACACATGCACGAATGTACACACACACGCACGCACACTCACAGGGGGGCTAAGAACAAACAGACACGGTCAATGGATGCAGGTGAACTTTTGCACCACTTCAAAGCGTCAAGGTTGAGCAGAGGGCTCCGTTTCCCATAATGAAGTGGAGACACTCAATGTAGTATTAACGCCTGGCTTCCCTTAAGGAGCTGCGAGGAATCTGAGAGGTGAGGAGAGGTCCTCAATATGCACAGAGCCTATCTCCCTCTCACCACTGATAAAGACACGCTACACAGGGGGCTTGAATGAAAGGGGAGGCATATGGCCATTGATTTCTAATGGAGGAATTTCCGGATCACCATGGGGCTGTCTGGGCCATGGCTCAGCCTTGGTCTATCACTCAAGGACATGATAGAGGATAGCATCGACCAGACCTTTCTCTCCACCAGACACCTGAGGGACCAACACACAGACCACAAAAACTGGAGAGCAGAGGAGCCTCCTCACATCTCAGGGGAACATCTCCCAGGAGGGTATGTCCTGTTATGGTAACTTCTATAGCTGGGCTATCAGGGCCACTTACGGTAGAGAAGAGTTTGGGCCCACCACTGGCTCCGTAAAATTGGTCACAAAATGCCTCCTTTGGTGCGTTTAAAGACAGACACATCTTTAGAGTTAAGCCAGGACAAATACTTTAGTGCTGATTTCCCTATTTCCTCATGGATATAAAGGAGCCATTTAGACCACCAGTCAAGCAATGAATTAAGGGTGTAATCAAAGGGGAAGATATTCATATTGAGCTATTTGTGATTATTAAACATACAGTCGTGGTCAAAGGTTTTGAGAATGACACAAGTATTGGTCTTCACAAAGTTCGCTGCTTCAGTGTTATGAGATATTTTTGTCAGATGTTACTATATATAAGCATTCCATAAGTGTCAAAGGCTATTATTGACAATTACATTTAGTTTATGCAAAGAGTAAATATTTGCAGTGTTTGACCCTTCTTTTTCAAGACCTCTGCAATCCGCCCTGGCATGCTGTCAATTAACTTCTGGGCCACATCCTGACTGATGGCAGCCCATTCTTGCATAATCAATGCTTGGAGTTTGTCAGAATTTGTGGGTTTTTGTTTGTCCACCCGCCTCTTGAGGATCGACCACAAGTTCTCAATAGGATTAAGGTCTGGGGAGTTTCCTGGCCATGGACCCAAAATGTCAATGTTTTGTTCCCCAAGCCACTTATTTATCACTTTTGCCTTATGGCAAGGTGCTCCATCATGCTGGAAAAGGCATTGGTCATCACCAAACTGTTCTTGGATGGTTGGGAGAAATTGCTCTCGGAGGATGTGTTGATACCATTCTTTATTCATGGCTGTGTTCTTAGGCAAAATTGTGAGTGAGCCCACTCCTTTGGCTGAGAAGCAACCCCACACTTGAATGGTCTCAGGATGCTTTACTGTTGGCATGACACAGGACTGATGGTAGCGCTCACCTCGTCTTCTCCGGACAAGGTGTTTTCCGGATGCCCCAAACAATCGGAAAGGGGATTCATCAGAGAAAATGACTTTACCCCAGTCCTCAGCAGTCCAATCCCTGTACCTTTTGCAGAATATCAGTCTGTCCCTGATGTTTTCCCTGGAGAGAAGTGGCTTCTTTGCTGCCCTTCTTGACACCAGGCCATCCTTCAAAAGTATTCACCTCACTGTGCGTGCAGATGCACTCACACCTGCCTGCTGCCATTCCTGAGCAAGCTCTGCACTGGTGGTGCCCCTATCCCGCAGCTGAATCAACTTTAGGAGACGGTCCTGATGCTTGCTGGACTTTCTTGGGCGCCCTGACGCCTTCTTCACAACAATTGAACCTCTCTCCTCGAAGTTCTTGATGATCCGATAAATGGTTGATTTAGGTGCAATCTTACTAGCAGCAATATCCTTGCCTGTGAAGCCCTTTTTGGGCAAAGTAATGATGACGGCACGTGTTTCCTTGCAGGTAACCATGGTTAACAGAGGAAGAACAATGATTTCAAGCACCACCCTCCTTTTAAAGCTTACAGTCTGTTATTCTAACTCAATCAGCATGACAGAGTGATCTCCGGTCTTGTCCTCGTCAACACTCTCACCTGTGTTAATGAGAGAATCACTGACATGATGGCAGCTGGTCCTTTTGTGGCAGGGCTGAAATGCAGTGGAAATGTTTTTTTGGGATTAAGTTCATTTTCATGGCAAAGAGGGACTTTGCAATTAATTGCAATTCATCTGATCACTCTTCATGACATTCTGGAGTATATGCAAATTGCCATCATCAAAACTGAGGCAGCATACTTTGTGAAAATTAGTATTTGTGTCATTCTCAAAACTTTTGACCACGACTGTAGAGGGTATAGGTTTGCAATTTCCTTATTAAGCACAGCTATGCTGAATAAGGGCCCTTGGGGTTCATTCTCTGTTCTTTAAAATTCATGACATTGAGGAGAGTGAACACAGAGCAGACGTCAGGCTGACAGGAGCACTGCAGCACTGTACTGTTTAACTAGGCTTCACTAGCTCTTACCCATCATGCACCAGCGCTCCTAGTGGCCGGTGATTTTAACGCAGGCAAACTGAAATCCGTTTTACCTCATTTCTACCAGCATGTCACCTGTGCAACTAGCACTACACAGCGGATTCAAATAACTAACTCATCATCAAGCTTTGATTCTTTGAATCCGCTGTGTAGTGCTAGGTCAAAAACCAAAATGTGCACCAAGGGGGGGAGGGGGGCCCAGGACTGAGTTTGGGAAACCCTGATCTAGATCACCTTTACTCCACACACAGAGGCGCATACAAAGTTGTCCCTCGCCCTCCATTTGGCAAATCTGACCATAACTCTTATACTCCTGATTCCTGCTTACAAGCAAAAACTCAAACAGGAAGTCCCAGTGACACGCTCAATTCGGAAGTGGTGCGATGAAGCGGATGCTAAGCTACAGGACTGTTTCACTAGCACAGACTGGAATATGTTCTGGGATTCATCCGATGGCATTGAGGAGTTTACCACATCAGTCCCCGGCTTCATTAATAAGTGCATCGACGAAGTCGTCCCCACAGTGACCGTACGTACATTTCCCAACCAGAAGCCATAGATTACAGGCAACATCCGCACTGATCTAAAGGCTAGAGCTGACACTTTCAACCAGCGGGACACTAACCCGGACGCTTATAAGAAATCCTGGTACGCCTTCCAACAAATCCTACTACATCGGCTCTGATGCCTATATATAGCCATGTTATTTTTACTTTTTATTTTTTATCCGTTATTCACTGTGTCACTATTTATATTTTTTATTTTATTTTTTATCTTATCTTTACTCTGCATTGTTGGAAAATGATTTCACTGTTGGTCTACACCTGTTGTCTCCGATGCATGTGACAAATGCATTTTGATTTGATTTGAACTGTAACGCTCAACCAGAGTTGTAGAGATGGTAACTTAATGTACTGGCTGAACTCAGTTACACTGACTGGGAGGAGCCACACTCTTCCTGGTTCTAATGCATGCTGGGAGATCCCCTGAGGACATTAAGGCGAGGGAGTGGTACTACCACTAGGTACTACAGACTCCCCTCACAAGTACTGTAGATGCTGCCAGTTCTCAGAAAAATACATTTGTGTGTGTGGGCAGTAGTTTGCAAAAAAGGCAATGAGCAAACATAATGATGGTTCAAACCAATTCTATCTTAAGCCTTGAGTCACCACTCAAGCTCTCCCAAAACGTACAACAATGCTGAAACTGTACGTTACTGTTGACTGATTATGTTTAAATACTTAGAGTAAAAAAGTTTGGAAGGCCTTCTGTGCTCAGAATGGTGCACATGAGAAACACAGACATACAGCGTAGCACAGTGCCATGAGTGATCGTTCCTGCACTTCTCAGCCACCAATTAAACATGCATGGAAACACTGAGGCATGCTAGTGTCAGGGGAGCTTCTCCTCTCACTATCCCCAGCTCATGTGAAAGCCCTTCTGACAGAGAGAGTAGGTGAGGCAGGCACACCACACAATCAACTGGGCTACAGGGTTGCTTGACTCAGTGTGAGATCCTGTACCATCAACCACTTCACACTTAGCACCACCTTTACAGCCTTAACACACACATACCCTTACAGCTACTCTTCACACAGTGCTCGCCATCCTCCTCACCTAGCGTGGGAGGGAGCATTTCTCCTCCAAGACGCCAGGACGCAGAAACAGAATGGCTGTAATTGCTCTTTCTGTTCTGGCCTTAGTTGAACCACTAACTGCAGTAGCCTTCAGAGAAGTTACTTACCCAAGTGACAATTAAGGTAGATCTATGCTGTAGTACATCTAGATCTATTATATCATATTTTCCATTCACCATAAATATTTGACATCTAATAGCACATAGAATTTTGTAATATCTGGACAAGTGACCCTCTGGTCACCATCTCAATGGCAATATCCCCCTACAGCTGCTCATAGAGCTAATGTAATGTAGTTTAATGTAATGTAGTGTAGCATACGTCACCCTAGTTATGAGTGTCAACTCGTCTAATTAACAGCATTGGACTGTGGGAGACCAGGGACAGGAAGGGGGTCAGGATGATGTACGGTGGAGGTCCTTCCTCTAGGAGGAGCAGTGTATCAGAACCAACCACAGCATGGCCAATCCCACAGACCACCTCTCTGTTTAAGAAGCTGGCCCTGCCACTCCTGGCTGACCTGGCAGCCACATTAACATCTGGAGGTAGGCCAGGTGGGAGGAGAGGAAGGGGGTCAATGCAGCCATCCCCCTGCCTGCCTTATAAAAACAGCAGCTGATTAATGTTGGATTCCTCCAGCATAATTCCACTGCCATTACAGAACAGGCCGGAAGAGGTATGGGGTGAGGCAGGGATGGGGGGGCTGGGGTTGAAGAAAATATTTTATGCAACCACTGTGATAAAGGAGAGGTCAAACATTCAGAGCATTCTACACTACTCCTGCTTGACATCCAAAACAGGTAGTAGGCTATGTCTACCTGACATAATGCATAGTAACCATCCTGCCAAATTACCGTAATTTTCGGACTATAAGCCGCGCCTTTTTTCCCATTTTTCGACCCTGCGGCTTATATAACGGTGCGGCTAATCTATGGATTTTTACAGCTAACGGCCACTAGAAGACCTCCTAAATCTATGGATTTTACAGGTTACAGTCCACCAACTTTAACTCTATGGGCTCTATGACCGGTCCGCGCCCCCCACCTTTAAGCGGCGGGCTCCAGCAGGAAAAGCTGGAGGCCGGAAAAGAGTGAGACAGGTAGCGCGCAAAAGTAAAAGTGGAACCGAGAGTGGTACGAGAGACAGAACGAGAGACAGAACGAGAGCAAGACAGACAGACATTACGAGAGCGAGACAGTTTGTCTCTTTCCCGACAATCCCCTCTGTGCACGAACCCTTACATATGGTAATTAAACATTAAAACACATGCGGCTTATAGTCCAGTGCGGCTTATATATGTACACATCATTAAATATCATTCAATTTAGCTGCTGCGGCTTATACTCCGGTGCGCCTTATAGTGCGGAAAATACGGTACATGTTCTTATCACTGGCTTTTTTCATGATCTTGACAGTGGAGCGAAAGGACTGCTCTATAATCTGTGATCATCTTCAGTACATGGCCTCATTGAGTTCAATTCAGAACATAAAAACACTCACATAGATTCACCCATTTGGTGCAAGTGGTATAATTCAGAGAACGTGATGAACATAAAACTCATAAGGCTCATCTCTATAATCAGATTGGAGCTCTGACATCATTATATCACCATAATGGTCCTACTGTGTGTCATATGGTAATCTGCTGCCTGCCTGTTAAATACACTGCAGTAGTGAGGCTGCCTTCGGAACTGAGGATTGAGAAAATGGCGATGGTAATTCTGGCAGAACGGTGTGATGCTGCTAGTTGTGCGTGACTGGGGAGAGAAAAGGCAGAGTTAGACTAAGGTGAGGAGAATATTGTTTCTCTGTTTCTCAGACTTCACAGGAGCTGAATTAAGATGCAGGATGTTTTTCTAGAATCAACAGGATGTGCAGTGACTGCAGCCAGCAGCATTACACAAGCCTGCTTCTATTTTTAACATAGTACTATATAACAATGTTTCACATTATTATAATTCTGAATCTATTTTGGTGATAAAGCCTTCAAGATTAAGTGAAATGGAGCAGTAACTAAATATACATGTTATTTATTCTAATAGAACATGTCCCTCTGAGACTTACACTGTTCTACATATTTGCTTAAGAATGAAAAATATGTATTAGTGCAGTTTAACTGATATTAATGTGCCAATTTAGGGTCAATTAATGTGATATTAGACCATGGCGGGAGGGCTCCAGTCTTCACGGGACACAGTTCTCTGACTTATAAAAACTCAGCAGCTTCTGACAGCTAGGACCCTGACATGCACTGCATGAAAGCAGCCCTCACTGTAATCTCATATAAATGACAGATAACACAAACAACAATAGAGCAGTTTCACACACACTCAGTCCAACACCTCCGTAGCATACAGCAGAGCAGTAATCTGTGAGTATAGGGAACACAATCTGAGCAGGAGTTTTGAATGACAGGGAAAGCGCTCCCGCTGCTATACCCATTTGACATACAAAAGCATTGAAAAGCAGGAGAATTTACAGTAAAGCAGAGAAATCGCCTCGGAACGTTCAAACATGAAAGCAAACTTGGAGGATTGTGGATGCCTCTGACAAGCCGGAGTGTCGAGGCGAAATGTGTGAAAAATAAGCTTTTCAAATAGGGGAACTTAATGGTCTTTGTGTTAGTAAAACTCGATGCCGATCATGAGCCAGCCTCAAGCAGGGCCTGCCTCCTATAAGGGGCAGCTCCTCCCAAACAGGTCATAATTCCACACCCAATCTAGGGAAACGACACGGCTTTAAAGCTCTGCGTTCCGTTGCTCCGCTCCACCGTGGTGGGAAAAGAGGGTAATAAAAAGGGGTTTCTTTTTGTTCTAGAGACATGAGCAGGAGCTTTTGGCTTTAATAATGGCTTCTACACTCTAGGTTGTGTAGGGATTTGCCTGGACGAGGCCGTCTCAGTGGGCCCTTAATGCTACAGTGCCTTTCAAATGATTCAGGGCGGGAGAAGAGAGGAGAGGAGGACAGGAGGAGAGGGAAGAGAGGAGGACAGGAGGAGAGGGAAGAGAGGAGGACAGGAGGAGAGGGAAGAGAGGAGGACAGGAGGAGAGGGAAGAGAGGAGGACAGGAGGAGAGGGAGATCGGACCACAGTGGGAGATAAAAGGGAGGGGAGGAAATTAAGGGTGTTAACATTGAGTTTTGTCCCCCCCTCCCCTCATAATATCGACATTTCCTACCAATTAATAGAGCAGGGCAACATTAGTCATGAACACTAGTAATAACTTTACACTGTGAACTCTTTCTCCTGAAATGTTCTCTACTTTGAAGAGTTTAATTATAGGTTAACATAGTTTACTGTACTTTCATATATAAAACTCACCATAGAAGAGTTCTAATTGAGTCCCTCCACTAATAAGGGGAAATTGTTTTTCCACCCATCAATCCCCCCTATAAAAGTATTGAGACATGGTGGTGAAAATGCCATATAGGTTTTATATTCACCTGAATATAGTGCAATAGGAATAGCCACTGTGGAGGATTTGTTCTGTTTCTGGTTTGTGTGTGATCGCTCTTTATGATTTGAACCTAGAGACAAATCCACATGGCTGAGAGAACGCCCTAGTGCTCCCGGTCTCCTGTCCTCTCTCATCTAAATAAAAAAAAGGGGGTTACTCACTTCTTGGAAAACGGATCAAACTTCTCTGGGTCCTGTTTGATACGTCCAGCCCGCTGGGATGTTGAAGCTTGCAGCCATTAGGCTTTCTCCTCATGTGTCTCACCTCTCTTTGAGTCTCCTGTCTTTGTCAACAGACCCATAGTATAGCTGATCCCTATTCAGTGAGGACCCAGAGCTGAGAGCTCAGGTCTAAGCTATAGGATCAAGTTGATGCTGCGGCTTTTCTCGTAGAAATGCTTTGTATTGTCTCAATACTTTTATAGGGGGGATTGATGGGTGGAAAACCTATATGGCATTTTCACCACCATATCTTATGCCTCTGAAGAAGCTATGGCTGGAGGTTTGACAGCATGTTTAATGTTCAGTTAGGGAGTATGTGACAAGGTTACATTTTATATTAGGCTGGAAGTAGGTGCTTTCCACACAAACATACTGTGAAAAATGTATGCACTCACTAACTGTAAGTTGCTCTGGATAAGAGTGTCTACTAAAATGTAAAATTTATATTTGCAAATTCCAAGTCTACCCAGCTAGCACATTTGGTTCCTTGGAAGTAGTGGGAACGTACATTTTTGGTTTCCCATTGGTTCTGGGAATGAAGCCATAAGTTTCCTGACCGGTAAAACAGAATGTTTTCTAACCATTCTGAGGATGGAAGTGAACATTCCACCTGTTCTGGGAACGTTAATTATTAGGTTACAGGGAGGTTCTGAGAACATTTTACTACGGTTTCCTGAAAGTTTTCCTGGGAGGTTTTATTAACGTTCTGAGAACCGAAATTATAGGTTATTTGAAGGTAATTAAATAACATTCTGAGAACAACTTAGAACTCCAAGCTCAGATAGGACACATATAAATTAATTTGCTTAGGCATTAATCATGCAAACAAATTTCTTTTTTTTATGTGGCACTGCATCTGGGAGATTTGAACCTATGATCTTCTGCTCTTTATCCATGGAATTAGTCCACTGCACCACCAGGATGGAGCTAGCATGCTATGCATTTTTTTAGCTCATACAAAGCTGTTCATTTTAGTCTATTCAAACAGACCCCGGGAAACAAGCACTCATTAAGATCAGGTGTGGCCAATTTGTGGGCGCGGCCAACACACCTGAACACACTTAACAAGATAGAGGATAGAGAGAGTTTTGTTGATGCTGAGAATGAAATGTATATGTCAGGGGTAGGCAACCCTGTTCCTGGAGTACCGCAGGTACAACTAGGCACCACACCTGACAAACTGAACTAATTGATCAGTTCAGTGATTTCCTAAATTCAACACAACTGGTCTTCCAGGTCGGTTAAATCAAAAACATGTAGTGCCTGCGGCACTCCAGGACAAGGGTACACTAGCCCTGGAATATGTTTTTAAATAACATTCTTATAACGTTCTTTGAATGTTACTAATGTTTTCTTGTGTTTTTTATGGAAAAGTTTCTTCATGTTTTGGGAACATAACTTTAAATAGAACCATGAGGAAACCTGCAGAAAAGGTAACTTACAGTGAAATGCTTACTTACAAACCCTTAACTAACAATGCAGTTTTTTAAGAAAATATTTATTTTTTTAAATAGTAAAAAGTAAAAAATAGATCAGTAAAAAATAGCAAATAGCAAATAATTAAAGAGCAGCAGTAAAATAAAATAACAGTAGGGAGGCTACAGTGAGGGAAAAAAGTATTTGATCCCCTGCTGATTTTGTACGTTTGCCCACTGACAAAGAAATGATTAGTCTATCATTTTAATGGTATGTTTATTTGAACAGTGAGAGACAGAATAACAACAAAAAAATCCAGAAAAAAACATGTCAAAAATGTTATGAATTGATTTCCATTTTAATGAGGGAAATAAGTATTTGACCCCCTCAATCAGAAAGATTTCTGGCTCCCAGGTGTCTTTTATACAGGTAACGAGCTGAGATTAGGAGCACACTCTTAAAGGGAGTGCTCCTAATCTCAGTTTGTTACCTGTATAAAAGACACCTGTCCACAGAAGCAATCAATCAATCAGATTCCAAACTCTCCACTATGGCCAAGACCAAAGAGCTCTCCAAGGATGTCAGGGACAAGATTGTAGACCTACACAAGGCTGAAATGGGCTACAAGACCATCGCCAAGCAGCTTGGTGAGAAGGTGACAACAGTTGGTGCGATTATTCGCAAATGGAAGAAACACAAAATAACTGTCAATCTCCCTCGGCCTGGGGCTCCATGCATAATCTCACCTCGTGGAGTTGCAATGATCATGAGAACGGTGAGGAATAATCCCAGAAATAAACGGGAGGATCTTGTCAATGATCTCAAGGCAGCTGGGACCATAGTCACCAAGAAAACAATTGGTAACACAGTACGCCGTGAAGGACTGAAATCCTGCAGCGCCCGCAAGGTCCCCCTGCTCAAGAAAGCACATATACATACCCGTCTGAAGTTTACCAATGAACATCTGAATGATTCAGAGGAGAACTGGGTGAAAGAGTTGTGGTCAGATGAGATCAAAATTGAGTTCTTTGGTATCAACTCAACTCGCCGTGTTTGGAACAGAAAGAATGCTGCCTATGACCCCAAGAACACCATCCCCACCGTCAAACATGGAGGTGGAAACATTATGCTTTGGGGGTGTTTTTCTGCTAAGGGGACAACTTCACCGCATCAAAGGGACGATGGACGGGGCCATGTACCGTCAAATCTTGGGTGAGAACCTCCTTCCCCCAGCCAGGGCATTGAAAATGGGTCGTGGATGGGTATTCCAGCATGACAATGACCCAAAACACACAGCCAAGGCAACAAAGGAGTGGCTCAAGAAGAAGCACATTAAGGTCCTGGAATGGCCTAGCCAGTCTCCAGACCTTAATCCCATAGAAAATCTGTGGAGGGAGTTGAAGGTTCGAGTTGCCAAACGTCAGCCTCGAAACCTTAATGACTTGGAGAAGATCTGCAAAGAGGAGTGGAACAAAATCCCTCCTGAGATGTGTGCAAACCTGGTGGCCAACTACAAGAAACGTCTGACCTCTGTGATTGCCAACAAGGGTTTTGCCACCAAGTACTAGTCATGTTTTGCAGAGGGGTCAAATACTTATTTCCCTCATTAAAATGCAAATCAATTTATAACATTTTTGACATGCGTTTTTGTGGATTTTGTTGTTGTTATTCTGTCTCTCACTGTTCAAATAAACCTACCATTAAAATTATAGACTGATCATGTCTTTGTCAGTGGTCAAACATACAAAATCAGCAGGGGATCAAATACTTTTTTCCATCACTGTATATTCAGGGGGTACCGGTACAGAGTCAATGTGCGGGGTCACCAGTTAGTCGAGGTAATTGAGGTAATATCTACATGTGGGTAGAGTTAAAGTGACTATGCATAAATAATAAACAGAGTAACAGCAGCGTAAAAGAGGGGGGAGGGGGGCAATGCAAATAGTCCGGGTAGCCATGAGTCTTATGGCTTGGGGGTAGAAGCTGTTAAGAAGCCTTTTGGACCTAGACTTGGCGCTCCGGTACCGCTTGCCGTGCAGTCAGTCTATGACTACGGTGGCTGGAGTCTTTGACAATTTTTAGGGCCTTCCTCTGACACCGCATGGTATATAGGTCCTGGATGGCAGGAAGCTTGGCCCCAGTGATGTACTGGGCCGTACTACCCTCTGTAGTACCTTGCAGTCGGAGGCCGAGCAGTTGCCATACCAGGCGGGGATGCAACCAGTCAGGATGCTCTCGATGGTGCAGCCGTGTAGTCCTGTATCCAGTTGCAGAGGTGAGGTGTTTAGTCCCAGGGCCCTTAGCTTAGTGAGGAGCTTTGAGGGCACTATGGTGTTGAACACTGAGCTTTAGTCAATGAATAGCATTCTCACGTAGGTGTTCCTCTTGTACAGGTGGGAAAGGGCAGTGTGGAGTGCAATAGAGATTGCATCATCTGTGATTTGTTGGGGCGCTATGCAAATTGGAGTGGGTCTAGGGTTTCTGGGATAATGGTGTTATTGTGAGCCATGACCAGCCTTTCAAAGCACTTCATGGCTACAGACGTGAGTGCTACGGGTCGGTAGTCATTTAGGCAGGTTATCTTAGTGTTCTTGGGCACAGGGACTATGGTGGTCTGCTTGAAACATGTTGGTATTACAGACTCAGTCAGGGACATGTTGAAAATGTCAGTGAAGACACTTGCCAGTTGGTCAGCGCATGCTCGGAGTACACGTCCTGGTAATCCGTCTGGCACTACGGCCTTGTGAATGTTGACCTGCTTACTCACATCAGCTACGGAGAGCATGATCACATAGTCATCCGGAACTGCTGATGCTCTTATGCATGCTTCAGTGTTGCTTGCCTCGAAGCGAGCATAGAAGTGATTTAGCTCGTCTGGTAGGCTTGTGTCACTGGACAGCTCGCGGCTGTGCTTCCCTTTATAGTCTGTAATAGTTTTCAAGCCCTGTCACATCCGATGAGCGTCAGAGCCGGTGTAGTACGATTCAATCTTAGTCCTGTATTGACTCTTTGCCTGTTTGATGGTTAGTCCGAGGGCATAGCAGGATTTCTTATAAGCGTCCGGGTTAGAGTCCCGCTCCTTGAAAGCGGTAGCTCAACCCTTTAGCTCAGTGCGGATGTTGCCTGTAATCCATGTCTTCTGGTTGGGGTATGTACATACGGTCACTGTGGGGACGACGTCATCGATGCACTTATTGATGAAGTCAGTGACTGATGTGGCGTACTCCTCAATGCTATCGAAAGAATCCCGGAACATATTCCAGTCTGTGCTAGCAAAACAGTCCTTTAGTTTAGCATCTGCATCATCTGACCACTTCCTTATTAACCGAGTCACTGGTGCTTCCTGCTTTAGTTTTTGCTTATAAGCAGGAATCAGGAGGATAGAGTTATGGTCAGATTTGCCAAATGGAGGGTGAGGGAGAGCTTTGTATGCGTCTCTGTGTGTGGAGTAAAGGTGGTCTAGAGCTTTTATTCCTCTGGTTGCACATTTAACATGCTAGTGGAAATTAGGTAGAACGGATTTAAGTTTCCCTGCATTAAAGTCCCTGGCCACTAGGAGCGCTGCCTCTGGATGAGCGTTTTCCTGTTTACTTTATACAGCTCATTGAGTGCAATCTTAGTGCCAGCATCGGTTTGTGGTGGTAAATAGACAGCTACGAAAAATATAGATGAAAACTCTTTCTGTAAATAGTGTGGTCTACAGCTCATCATGAGATACTCTACCTCAGGCGAGCAAAACCTCGAGACTTCCTTATTATTAGATTTTACAAATATACACAGACCGCCACCCTTTATCTTAGGTCGTCCAATTTATTTTCAAATGATTGAACATTGGCTAATAGGATTGATGGAAGAGGCAGTTTACTCGCTCGCCTTCAGATCCTTACATGGCACCCCAACCTACATCCACGATATCTCTGTCTCTTTCTCATGCAAATGATGGGGATTTGGGCCTTGTCGGGTGTCTGTAGAATATCCTTCACGTCCGACTCGTTGAAGAAAAAATCTTTGTCCAATACAAGGTGAGTAATCGCTGTCCTGATATCCAGAAGCTCTTTTTGGTCATAAGAGACGGTGGCAGAAACATTATGTACAGAATAAATTACAAATAACGCGAAAAAACACACATAATAGTAAAATTGGTTAGAGGGCTGTAAAACGGCAGCCATCTTCTCCGGCGCCATTCTTCGGCGCCATTCTCTCAGCATAATGTTCTCTGAACGTTCTGTGAATAATACTTTAAATAGAACCATGAGGAAACCTGTATAAAGCGTTATGCTTAAGTTCTGAAATTCCCACAGAAGAACGTTGTTTCTTAACATTTTCGGAACAATTTGAGAACATTACTTTAAATAGAACCACGAGGAAACCTGGAGGAAACTTTATGCTGAAGTAGTGAAATTCCCACCTACGAAACATTTGGTTCTCAGAATGTTTTGTGCTAGCTGGGTATCCTGCACCATTCCCAGAACGTTGTGGCAAGGTTGTATGCAAAATAACCATAGGACAATCACGCTCTCACCAAACTCTAAGTAAACATTATGTGATAGCTTGGTAACCATCTGCCATATGTCTTGAGTGACTTCACTTCAACTGTCTTCAGGAGCTCCAAATCATGCTTGAAAAAAGATCAAGCAATGTATCCTCTGCTTGGAGAGTGCCAAAAGACAGCCCACACAAACCCACAGTCAGTGTGAGATATGCACTGCGAAATTTTCAAACCAAATAAAATGTAAAGAGTGTCGTTAAAGTGTGCATTTAGAACATATGTGTGTTAAAAGCTTGTGTTAAAAAGCGTGTGTGTACTGGAGGTAGATACAGTACTGTCAGATCACTGGAGAGCTGTATTAGAGATCCACCAACCTGTGTTTCACAGCAGGGCCCTGAGCCATCAACCTGGAGCTAGTACCCTCCAGCAGGCAATAAGGCTATTTCAGCAGGCCACTTGGAGAGCAGAGCAGCGCCTCAATTAGGCTGACAGAAATGGCCTTCCTGACACATGAAGGTAAAGCAGGGCCAGGGGTTTTCTCCTTTCAGTGCCTCGGCTCCTGGACATTGTGTTGTTGCAGTGTGTCTGGAGACATTAGCTTATGTTGTTGCAGTAGGTTTACAGACATTTCTCAGCCCATTAGCTGCTCTTTCAGCCCAAACCGCTACTCAAAGCTACAGTGAGAAGAACAGCACTTTCAAGGCTGTTGAGGAGCTGGTGAAAGAGAGTTTCTGTGTGTTCAAATTATTCCACATTGCTCTCAAGGATACATACAGAATTAAGCAGGGAGCCTTGGGGAAAATAGGTGCAATACAGCAACACCTTCAATCAAGACACAATAATCAACTTCGGTACAACATACTATGGGGAGTCGCACTCTCAAAGGATCTACAATCCCGCCTGACAAGGCCAATGAAATCCGCTCCTCTCTGGAAGTCCTGCCTTCCACAGGTGATAAGTGTGAGGCTCAGATTCATTGCTTCAATTATTCTGCTCTTCACCTCGGTTTGAACAGGAATGATTCACGCTACTAAAACAAACAATTGGAACACGAGACTGTCTTATGTTGCGCCAACTAAACGGTCCCTTAGTGGTAGAGCATGCTCACCTCTGGTCGTTGTGTGCTGAAGTTTGTATAGATCTCATAAGTTTCCTAACCACGAACAATTAGATAATTCTTTTAATTGCTTGTCCTGGCTTTATCAATAAGTACAGTGCCTTGCAAAAGTATTCATCCCCCTTGGCATTTTTCCTATATTGTTGCATTACAACCTGTAATTTAAATTGATTTTTATTTGGATTTCATGTAAAGGACATACACAAAAGAGTCCAAAATGGTGAAGTAAAATGAAAAAAATTACTTGTTTCAAAAGTGGTGCGTGCATACAGTTGAAGTCGGAAGTTTACATACACCTTAGCCAAATACATTTAAACTCTGTTTTTCACAATTCATACATACACTCAATTAGTATTTGGTAGCATTGCCTTTAAATTGTTTAACTTGGGTCAAATGTTTCGGGTAGCCTTCCACAAGCTTCCCACAATAAGTTGGGTGAATTTTGGCCCATTCCTCCTGACAGAGCTGGTGTAACTGAGTCAGGTTTGTAGGCCTCCTTGCTCGCACACACTTTTTCAGTTCTGCCCACAAATGTTCTATAGGATTGAGGTCAGGGCTTTGTGATGGCCACTCCAATACCTTTACTTTGTTGTCCTTAAGCCATTTTGCCACAACTTTGGAAGTATGCTTGGGGTCATTGTCCATTTGGAAGACCCATTTGCGACCAAGCTTTAACTTCCTGACTGATGTCTTGAGATGTTGCTTCAATATATCCACATAATTTTCCTTCCTCATGATGCCATCTATTTTGTGAAGTGCACCAGTCTCTCCTGCAGCAAAGCACCCCCACAGCACGATACTGCCACCCCCGTGCTTCACGGTTGGGATGGTGTTATGCGGCTTGCAAGCCACTCCTTTTTCCTCCAAACATAACAATGGTCATTATGGCCAAACAGTTCTATTTTTGTTTCATCAGACCAGAGGACATTTCTCCAAAAAGTACGATCTTTGTCCCCATGTGCAGTTGCAAACCGTAGTCTGGCTTTTTTATGGTGGTTTTGGAGCAGTGGCTTCTTCCTTGCTGAGTGGCCTTTCAGGTTATGTCGATATATGACTTGTTTTACTGTGGATATAGATACTTTTGTACCTGTTTCCTCCAGCATCTTTACAAGGTCCTTTGCTGTTGTTCTGGGACTGATTTGCACTTTTCGCACCAAAGTACGTTCATCTCTAGGAGACAGAACGCGTCTCCTTCCTGAGCGGTATGATGGCTGCGTGGTCCCATGGTGTTTATACTTGCGTACTATTGTTTGTACAGATGAACATGGTACCTTCAGGCGTTTGGAAATTGCTCCCAATGATGAACCAGGCTTGTGGAGGTCTACATATTTTTTTTCTGAGGTCTTGGCTGATTTCTTCAGATTTTCCCATGATGTCAAGCAAAGAGGCACTGAGTTTGAAGGTAGGCCTTGAAATACATCCACAGGTACACCTCCAATTGACTCAAATGATGTCAATTAGCCTATCAGAAGCTTCTAAAGCCATGACATCATTTTCTGGAATTTTCCAAGCTGTTTAAAGGCACAGTTAACTTAGTGTATGTAAACTTCTGACCCACTGGAATTGTGAAACAGTGAATTATAAGTGAAATAATCTGTTTGTAAACAATTGTTGGAAAAATTACTTGTGTCATGCACAAAGTAGATGTCCTAACCAACTTGCCAAAACTATAGTTTGTTAACAAGATATTTGTGGAGTGGTTGAAAAATTAGTTTTAATGACTCCAACCTAAGTGTATGTTACTTCCGACTTCAACTGTATGTATTCACCCCCTTTGCTATGAAGCCCCTAAATAAGATCTGGTGCAACCAATTACCTTCAGAAGTCACATAATTAGTTAAATAAAGTCCACCTGTGTGCAATCTAATTGTCACATGATCTGTCACATGATCTCAGTATATACAATGAGGGAAAAAAGTATTTGATCCCCTGCTGATTTTGTACGTTTGCCCACTGACAAAGAAATGATTAGTCTATAATTTTAATGGTAGGATGATTTGAACAGAATAACAACAACAAAATCCAGAAAAACGCATGTCAAAAATGTTATAAATTGATTGACGCATAGGAAAAAGGGAAGGACGCATAGGAAAAAGAGAAGGACGCATAGGAAAAGGGGAAGGAATGATGCATTTTAATTAGGGAAATAAGTATTTGACCCCCTCTCAATCAGAAAGATTTCTGGCTCCCAGGTGTCTTTTATACAGGTAACGAGCTGAGATTATGAGCACACTCTTAAAGGGAGTGCTCCTAATCTCAGTTTGTTACCTGTATAAAAGACACCTGTCCACAGAAGCAATCAATCAATCAGATTCCAAACTCTCCACCATGGCCCAGACCAAAGAGCTCTCCAAGGATGTCAGGGACAAGATTGTAAACCTACACAAGGCTGGAATGGGCTACAAGACCATCGCCAAGCAGCTTGGTGAGAAGGTGACAACAGTTGGTGCGATTATTCGCAAATGGAAGAAACACAAAATAACTGTCAATCTCCCTCGGCCAGGGGCTCCATGCAAGATCTCACCTCGTGGAGTTGCAATGATCATGAGAACGGTGAGGAATCAGCCCAGAACTACACGGGAGGATCTTGTCAATGATCTCAAGGCAGCTGGGACCATAGTCACCAAGAAAACAATTGGTAACACACTACGCCGTGAAGGACTGAAATCCTGCAGCGCCCGCAAGGTCCCCCTGCTCAAGAAAGCACATATACATGCCCGTCTGAAGTTTGCAAATGAACATCTGAATGATTCAGAGGAGAACTGAGTGAAAGTGTTGTGGTCAGATGAGACCAAAATGGAGCTCTTTGGCATCAACTCAACTCGCCATGTTTGGAGGAGGAGGAATGCTGCCTATGACCCCAAGAACACCATCCCCACCGTCAAACATGGAGGTGGAAACATTATGCTTTGGGGGTGTTTTTCTGCTAAGGGGAAAGGACAACTTCACCATGTCAAAGGGATGATGGACGGGGCCATGTACTGTCAAATCTTGGGTGAGAACCTCCTTCCCTCAGCCAGGGCATTGAAAATGGGTCGTGGATGGGTATTCCAGCATGACAATGACCCAAAACACACGACCAAGGCAACAAAGGAGTGGCTTAAGAAGAAGCACATTAAGGTCCTGGAGTGGCCTAGCCAGTCTCCAGACCTTAATCCCATAGAAAATCTGTGGAGCTGAAGGTTCGAGTTGCCAAACGTCAGCCTCGAAACCTTAATGACTTGGAGAAGATCTGCAAAGAGGAGTGTGACAAAATCCCTCCTGAGATGTGTGCAAACCTGGTGGCCAACTACAAGAAACGTCTGACCTCTGTGATTGCCAACAAGGGTTTCGCCACCAAGTACTAAGTTATGTTTTGCAGAGGGGTCAAATACGTATTTCCCTCATTAAAATGCAAATGAATTTATAACATTTTTGACATGCGTTTTTCTGGATTTTTTTGTTGTTGTTATTCTGTCTCTCACTGTTCAAATAAACCTACCATTAATATTATAGACTGATCATTTCTTTGTCAGTGGGCAAACGTACAAAATCAGCAGGGGATCAAATAATTTTTTTCCTCACTGTATACACCTGTATACTCCAATCTCCGCTGTGCAGCTTGGTCTCCTTGGTCTTCATGGTTCTGCTTGCTTGGTGGGGACCCTTGCTCAGTGGTGTTGCAGACTCTGGGGCCTTTCAGAACAGGTGTATATATACTGAGATCATGTGACAGATCATGTGACACTTAGATTGCACACAGGTGGACTTTATTTAACTAATTATGTGACTTCTGAAGGTAATTGGTTGCACCAGATCTTATTTAGGGGCTTCATAGCAAAGGGGGTGAATACATATGCACGCACCACTTTTCCGTTATTTATTATTTAGAATTTTTTGAAATTAGTAATTTTTTTCATTTCACTTCACCAAGTTAGACTATTTTGTGTATGTCCATTACATGAAATCCAAATAAAAATCAATTTAAATTACAGGTTGTAATGCAACAATATAGGAAAAACGCCAAGGGGGATGAATACTTTTGCAAGGCACTGTACTGGGCCGTATGTATTACACTCTGTAGCGCCTTTCGTTGGATGCCAAGCAGTTGCCATACCAAGCGGTGATGCAGCCAATCAAGATGCTCTCAATGGTGCAGCTGTATAACTTTTTGAGGATCTGAATGCCCATGCCAAACCTTTTCAGCCTCCTGAGGGGGAAGAGGCATTGTCATGCATTGGTGTGTTTGGACCATGATAGGTCCTTAGTGATGTGAACACCGAGGTACTTGACTCTCTTGACCCGCTCCACTACAGGCCTGTCGATGTAAATGGGGGGCGTGCTCAGCCCTCCATTTCCTGTAGTCCACAACCAGCTCCTTTACCTTGCTGACGTTGAGCGAGAGGTTGTTGTCCTGGCACCACACTGCCTGGTCTTTGACCTCCTCCCTATAGGCTGTCTCATCGTCGTGTCGTCTGCAAACTTAATGATGGTGTTGGAGTCGTGCGCAGCCACGCAGTCGTGGGTGAACAGGGAGTACAGGATAGCTCTCTTGTTTAGTATACGTAGTGTTAAGTCGCTTGGTTATTCTAAACGGACCGTCCTGCAGTCAAAGAGGGTAGCTAGCCTAGCTTAGACTAAAGACTATCCTGGCTAACATAGGCTAGCATGCATAACTTCCGGTGAATGAAGCTTACTAACATTCCCCCAGCGCTATGGCAACCCTATTCCTATTTTAAATTCCTGGAATTGGAGGGAGTTGAGAGAGTGGGGCTTGCATGCTCCTCCGATGAGGAAGTAGCACCTGAGCAGCAGCGCCGTTCCACGGGGTACTACGTCAGCCATTGCCGGAGCCCTCTGAGCCCATAAGGGGGCCCGGCTTCATGTAGGCTATACAGTCTCATGGAAGCTCAACGTGTGTTGGAAGCTTGGCCATGTTTAATGTCCCTCTGATACCCCACGTTCCATCATGTTCACGGGGTTCAAGGGGTATATCAATCTCCCCAGGGTGGGAGTAATACGTTGTCCGATTCGCTCTCTGTCCACAAGGGTCTCCCCATAGGTTGCTCATTACTGGGATTCATTGCTGATTCCTGCCTGTAGCTCACTAGTCCCTATACAGGTTAGTGGTTGGTAGCTGAGTTGAGGGAACAAGCAGGGTTGGACACGACCATGCCATTTTCCCCACACACAATCTCTTTCCAGCTCAGTGCTTTTCATTCCTCAGTTTTTCAGAGCTGTCTGTCCCATTCCCAGCTAGGTAATAAGGCGCTTTGTCGCCAGTACCTATGACTGGTCAATTTTTTATGTGTGTGGTCCAGCGCTGGGTGCCAGCCGGTTACAGGAATGCAACTTAACGCCTAAATCGAATGAGGCTTGTTGTGACAACAGTAACCCCAGGTAGCACTGCCAATCGGGGTCCGTCACTGAACACCGGAGGCCTTGTACCAAGAGTGGGCCAGGCTTTAGGCAAACCTTGGCACATAAACACCGTTTTTTTCAACCCCAAGATCCACATTGTTCACGGGTGTAAAAAGTGTTGTATCTCCCGCATGGGAGTTCGATAAAAA
Organism: Coregonus lavaretus; assembly: GCF_964263955.1. Classification (NCBI taxonomy): domain Eukaryota; kingdom Metazoa; phylum Chordata; class Actinopteri; order Salmoniformes; family Salmonidae; genus Coregonus; species Coregonus lavaretus. The sequence goes on from NW_028161150.1 coordinate 53,485, forward strand.
GTGTCGCTTCTCCAGGTTCAGACACATGGTTGTCAAGGGTGGTGGAAATGGAAGACGAACCAACCTCTCCCAGTCCACAAGGTGGCGTCCCGCCCCTTCAGATGGCACTTCACGGGGGGGGCTCGCTGTCTGCTCCCACCAATGGAGCGCATGCGAACAGTGGCGTCAGGGTACAGGCTACATTTGGTTGTGCGTCCCCCACTCTTCTGCAGCGTCATCACGTCGACTGTTCCCGAAGCCTCAGCGCCCGTTTTGAGGGAGGGAATATCCTCTAGTCTCCAGAAGCAGGCAATCCAAGTGGTTCCTATTTCCAAGATCCAGGATGGCTGGAACAGTCTGTATTTTCTGGCTCCAAAAAGGAACGGGACTTTACATCCCATTCTAGACCTACATACCCTCAGCAAGCACCTCAGAGTCTAAAAACTCTAAAACCAGAAAAAGAGCTGTCTGACTCCATCTCAGCACATGTTGTTTCTGTGTCTCGAGCTAGATTCACTCACGTATCGGAGGTTGTCAGGGTTCCGCCTCTGCTTTCAGCTAGGTCACACAGTGCATTTTTGCCTACGCCTACTGGAGATGATGGCTTCTGTGATGGAAGTCCTGTACAAAGGCAACTTGATTCTGGGGGTATGGACACTGGTGCAAAGAGCACTGCATATAAATTACCCGGAGCTCCTAACAGTGTATCTGGCACTCAGGCACTTTTGTCGGGCCGGCTTGTGCAGGTCAGAACTTACATTATGTCGGTGGTGGCGTGTATCAACACATGGGGAGAGACTGTCTCTCTCCCTCCTAACCTTGGCTTGCTCCCTATTGCTGGGGAGTAGTGCGAGATATTTTATCTAGGTGGGACCCTCTCTCTCAGGAGTGGAGGCTATCTAGGTGGGCCGACGTAGATCTTTACGCATCGTGAGAAAACGTGCAGTGTCGTCTATTTTTCTTGATGAGGGACCCGAGTGCCCCATTAAGAACAGTCGCTCTGGCACACCAGTGGCCTCCGACCCTCCTTTACGCATTTCCGCTAGGGGTTCTGATTCAGCCGATTTTGGAGAGGGTGTGCCGGGATGGCTTATCATTGATTCTTGTGGCTCCCTGTTGGCCCAGGCAGCCTTGTTTTGCGGAGATCATTTGCCTTTTAGGCAGGGACTCATGGCAACTCCCGTTGCGCAGGGACCTTTTGTCCCAGGTGCACAGGCAGGTTTGGCAAGTGAGGACAGAGATTTGGTTCCTATGGGCCTGGCCCCTGAGAGGGCCAATTTGAGGGCTAGAGGTTTACCTCTGAATGTTATTGCTAACATTCAGTCTACTAGGGCACCCTCCATGAGAGGGCTGTATGCGTATAAGTGGCAAGCGTCTGAGCTCTGGTGCCAAAATAAAGGACTTGTTCCTTTCAGTGCTCTGTGAGGGACATCCTTATGTTCCTACAGGAGCTTTTTGAGCAAGGGCGGGCATTCTCCGCGTTAAAAGCGTACATGGCCGCTATCTCAGTGTTTCATGTGGAAATTGACAGAGCCTCACCGGGAGCCCACCCCATGGGTGTGCGGTTCCTGAAAGGTGTACATCTTCTTAGACCGGCCTCCAAACCTACTGCGCCCACATGGTACTTAGCACTGGTTTTGGAGGCACTGTGTGCCACCCCCTTTGAGTCAATGAAGTTGGTGGATCTGAAGATCTTCTCCTACAAGACCTCCCCCTGCTAATGGCTTCGGCCTCGGCTTAACATGTTGGGGATCTCCACGCGTTATCCGGTACTCAGTTCGCCCCGGGCGACTCTAAGGTGACGTTGCGTCCAATTGAAGGAATGAATCAAGAGCCTCACGCTTATCACCTGTGGATTCTAGGGTTTCGAGTAGAGCGAGGATTTCATTGGCCTTGTCAGGCGTGGTTGTAGATCTTTCAAATGAAGTCGAGAGAGTGCGACTACCCATAGTATGTTGTACATTGTTTCCCTCCTTCAGGGAACAGTATTTATAATGTTACGTTCATGTATTGCATTAGCCGGGAAAGGATATTTGCGGTGGTCAACATCCCTTGCATTACTCTCCAAATAAAAGGCAATTACTAAGGAATTTCCAATGTATCTCAATGTACTGTATGGCCTTTATAACTGAACATGAAGCACTTAGAGAACATACAGGTACTGAGAGGGGAATAAATGTAGCCTCTCGGCTGTTTTGTATTGAAATAAGCAATATATAGCTCCACATTTTATGGGTTTGCCGATGTGTTCTGCTCCCCTATTTGCTCCTGACACAGTTAAGGCATTTTCCAGTGCAGTTGATGGGGCTGAACAATTTGCTTGACTGGCAGAAAAACCATAATCAATCCGGAGATTACAGATAAGGGCACTAAAACCAGCCAGGCCCAGCATTTTCTCTTATCGCAATTATACCTAGGCATCCTGTCTCAGGTACAGCCAATTAAGAAGAGAGAGAAGGCTCCCAGCCACTTGACAATGAGGGTGCTATCTGGCACACCAGAACAGGGGGCTGAAAGAGCCTTGTTGAGGACAGGGTGAAAGGGGGGGTGGCTATAACCCCCTTCTTTTTTTTTCACACAATGGCTGCGTTTACAAAGGCAGCCCAATTCTGATCGTTTGCCCAATTATTGCCCGACTAAGAGTCTGTGGTAGGGTATGTGCTTTAGTCATTATAAACAGTGATAAGCCCCCCCTCCCCCTCCCCCCCACTGCCTCCTAGCAGCCGTGTACAAAGGGGCAAGGGCACAGAGGCCTTGCACTAACTCTACCTCCTCTCACTCTTTCATCTGCCGTTCACTCCTTCCCTTCCATTACTTATTTCACACTTCCCTCCCTCTGAAATATCATTCACATTATGTCATGATTTTCCAACATAGGACCTAGTAGTGATGGGTGATGGAAAGGCAAGAGAGAATGCATGCCCTATCCCCTCTGTCTTCCTCCCCTCTCAGAGATTACATGGCTAGCAAGACACCTTATTACTAATTACTAATACTAATTTCATGTCTCATTGCACGAGCACTACAATATTTCCCTCCATATATCACCACCAATGTCACCTCAACCTACAGGGTATGATTTGACCATGACCCTTCTTTTCATTCATTCCATTCATGGGAGGCACATATTGTATGAGTTGCACACACAAATGCTGGTGCATTGACAGTATGTGGTTTCACCACACATCAAAGACCTGTGCATGCATCCTTCAAACACAAAGCTTTATCATTGCTGCTTTGTCTGTTCACTCGTACCCGTCCTAAACCCATCTCTGATAACACAGCCAGGCTGTTTGAGGCTGTTTGCAGAGTGAGAGAGAGCAGCTCTAAGCAGATGCAACAGACTGCACCACAGTAGGGCACAGGTGCTTTACGCATGCCTGCCTGCCTGCCTGGTCCCCGGGCTCTGCAGGTAGACCGGTCCAGACTCCAGACACAGCGCAAACAAAGAGAAAATAAAGCCAGCCTCAATAGGCTCTTATTACAGCCTCATAGACCGTACGGACCTCAGATGGTTTTATATCTTGATTTGAGTGGAAATGGGTGATCACCATGCTCATCCAAGCACGAAACAGAAGTACTAACAGCACTACAGAGGAAGCCTATGTGGGGAGTCAAATGTAAAATGAAAATCGAGAGAGAGGCTCTGGAGAAGACGTGGTTCATCTGCTCCTTCTATGGACCATGTGGAGATTAACTGAAGCCCATTACAGTCAGCTGTATGAAGACAAATAGACAGTGGGCAGGAGATACAGCAGGCTACAATAAATATGACATCATTAGAGACACAGGCGGCCAATTCGCTAAATAGGACAGAGTGAATATATACAATATATGCAGGGAAAATATTCCAAATTCAAACTCTGATCGGACACATGGGTCCAGTGATGCAGTTTTGGTAATTACATTGGGTTGATGTTTTTCCCTTTCCAACATTGCTGTGATATGAAATGTGGTGAAGAGGAAAATAGCTTCGTGCTGATGCAAATGACGTTCTGTGCTCATGGCATCAAACTCCCCTTGAGACAAACATCTGAAACGGCTCTTTGCACACCCATCTCCAATCTGGCTCAGTCAAATCAGCCGTCTCTAAATCAGGGAAACGTGCCTCTGCAGTACTTACCACGTTCACTTGACAGGGTGGTGTCTGTCAGGGAGAGAGGGAGGGAGGGAGAGAGAAGAGAGAGAGATGGAGGGGGGAGAGAAAGAGAGAATACAACGATTAGAACACAACATGCTAGCTCTCAAGCTGCCATACAAGACTTTTGTCCTTTTTTAACAATAGGATTTAAGGAAAACAATAGCAATTAAAGAAAATATAAATAACTGAGGAAATGTGATCACACACAATGAAAACCAGAACAAACACACATTCTACTTAGTAAGTTGCTGAGCAGACCTCTATCACTTCTATCATGAGAAAAGAAAAAGACGTCCACATATTGTCATCCTCTCCAAAGAAAGCACATGTTCTTATTCGACAGCATGTTCTTATTCGACAGCATAAGAACATGACCCTAAAATATTCTACATCACTTCAAATACAGAGTGCAATGTGCATCAATTACGGTCTGTTGTGTACTGCACACACAGCAATTCAACTGGAACAGTTTTCACTACTCTCCCTTTTCCTTCCATTGCCTCGAGCACTTCGATGCTTTAACTAGAACACACCCCAGTTGTTGTGATGTCTATAATGTAATATTACTCAAACGCACTGAAGTCCACACAACGCTACGTTTATGTATATATTTCGGTCTTTATTTAGATATAAGCGTCACAGCTGGATGAGGAGTGACGCAGCAAAGCCATTTGTGTTCTAGAGACAGTTTCTCTCAGTGCTGCCTATCCCTTCAATGCCATCGAATGGAGACGCTGCACACAGATTTGATTAGAGACCATTTTCACGGCTCCGTTTTACATTCGTTGCCCTCATTTCAGCGACGGGCGTCACAGGAAGTCTGGAACGCTGACAACAACACCTTCTGCCAAGTCACTCCTGCTCACCTATGTGACCCTCAAATTGCTGTTCTATCACAGTAAACCACTTTGTAGCACAATGGCAGCACGCTGGTAACTGAGACAGGCATGTGTGCAGACTCTAAACGAGCCCCAGAGAGAGCAAAGGTTGCCAGGCTCTCTCTGAGGGCCCCCCAAAATGTCACTGTTTTGGCTGAGGGGAAAACATGGCCCATCATTTACTGTACTTTCTCTCTCTCTCGCTACGTTTGTTAAGTTGTTTATAAATACTTGGGGAAATTATTTTCAGAGCATTATTTAACTTATCCATTGCGCAGAGTTAGCGTCAAATAAATAAATGCATTAACAAGATTAGCAGATTAATTATGAAAATAACTATTAATTTCTTCAATACTGTCTGTTAAATTCCATCTAAATCTGTGAAAGATATTGCTATACCGTATTTTTGTAGAACCAACTAAAAAAAACATCCAAACAAAGTACAAATCCGTCAATATTTAAGCGTCTTGGAATGCCTCTAGTGCATGTAAAGGAATCTCTCTATCCACCCCCTACACAACGGCAAGCAATGTTTAAATAATTAATCTCCTTCTGTCAAGGATTCAGACTGTGCTGCACTTGCCAGTATCCCCACAAATTGGCAGGCAGACTCATATTTGGCACACGTGCAGCAGCCTAGTGCCGTTCTCTCTCCTCTGTGGGCCTTCCAGCCCTCCCCATGAGAAGACTAACGCTGACTGTCCTACTCTCACTCTCCCAGGGTGAGCCCAGGGTGAGCCCAGGGCTGCCTGTCTTGTATGTAAGGAAGGAATTATGCACACTTCCTCTCATTACAACTCCAGGGGAAACGTCACAGCTTTTCATTTCGTCCTCAATTATAGAAACACACCTTTGTGCCTCTCTGAAAGGATTGCATGCGCATTTGCTGTGTGATTTGCTGTCTGTGCATGGTTGGTCAGAGAGGTTGATGGCCGCCCAAGGACTTGGGCAGGGTGAATGTGCCTGGCATTAACATCAGGTTTGAACTGTGAGGATGCAGAGCAGCCTCTCTTGAGTGACTGAAAAAGCACCATTCAGTTCGAACTAAAGAGGGAGGACTTCTACAACTCTACTACCCTGATGTATTACAGTATATTACTTGAAAGCTTGACTGACATCTCACTGACACAGAAGCTAACAGGTTGTCTGCTTCACCATATAACCCTAACCCACTATAGCAAATGGGTTAGCAGATGGGAGCTACCACCTAATGCCCTGTGTCAGAGTGTGTGTGTGTGTGTGTGTGTGTGTGTGTGTGTGTGTGTGTGTGTGTGTGTGTGTGTGTGTGTTTCCTCATGCGTAACAAATATGGGTTTGACAGAAACCCTTCAAAACCCTAGTGTTGTCTAATTGCCAGAGAGGGTTCAGCTAATAAATGATGAATAAAAAAAATTGAATCAAATTTAGCAAATTAATACGTCTAGAAAACAATTAATCAGACACCAAAAGTGTATTTACAAACAAAACACTTGCACAAACAATCAATTATTCATAAAGTGAATGCTGGGTAAGTGGGCTCCTTCCCGGGTGAGATGCTGCCATAATTGGAGTGGGCTACATGAGAGCTGGGTGGTGTACACGCGGGTGTGTTTTTGTGTGTATGTGTGTGTATGCTTGCGTGTGTATGTTCACTCCCCACACTCCCAACTTCCCCCCCAAACAAGAAGAGCAACAAAAGAGTCAGCTCATTACTGCCTAATGAGTTGTCTGATTCATACAGAAAATAAAAGCCTTATTGTTGAGCGCTGTGTGTTAATTTACATTAGTGTGCTAAAGTGACTGAATAGAAGCACAATGAGGTGAAACATTTACATGTCTTCTAATATGGTAATAAGGCCCTAAAGCGAATCAGGGCTGTCAAGTACAGTGAAGACCTCTTACGTACGACACAACAGGTCTAAATGTGTTGATGTCTGGTTGGTTGATGTGGAGATATGTATCTGTTTACAGTATGTACTCAGTCAGCACGCGACATGTAATCTAGCCATTCTAAACCTCTCTGATAATGGGTTATGTACTGCGTGATCTCTGAAACAGAATCCATTGTTACTGGGGAATAAATACTGCTCTCCTAGGCTGCTGACACTGGAGAGGGATGGTCTTGTCAGCTCTCATTGATTCTCTCTCTCTCTCCCCCCCCCCTCTCTCTCCCTCTCTCTCTCTCTCTCTCTCTCTCTCTCTCCCACTCTCTCCCTCCATCCCTCTCTGTATCTTTGTCTTTCTCTTCCCATCTATCTTTCTCACTTGTTCTCTCTCAGTTTTACTCTTCCCATCCCTGATCTCTCTCTCTCCGTCCTTCTCCATCTCCGTCTCTCTCTCCATCTCCTATGTTGTCCGTCACCAGAATATGGAGGTTGTTGTGAGCACAGTGGTGGACCCTTGCCTGTGTTCTGTGCACAGCACAGATAATAGGGCTCTTCAGTGGGCCACAGTGATAAACAGACCTCCCAAATAATCACGTCCATGCACCAGAGTTCAACAGCTCTTCTACAATGTCCTACCAAGGCCCCATGCTGCCGCAGCATCACAGACTGTACTGGATGTTTCTCTGACAGACTAGCTGGCCACAAAACACATAGAAAGACAGTAATAACAATACTATGACTCATTGTGAATCTATTAGGTTAAACATGGTTATGTCTAACAAAATATGAGGTGTTTGCAATGGAAATGAATGAGCATACACACACAATGGCATTATTTTAAATGAACTCTGCAACTCTTCCAACTATTTACACAACTGCCACCAGTTTGGCGCCAAAACATTTACAACAAAGATATATTGTCGTAGTCAAATAAATTAAATAGTGTAAAAAAAATTACGGATATTTCATGCTGAAATACTCATATTAAATACCAACGGAATTCAGGAATTCACTAAATTCATGGTTTTTATTTAGGATAATGTTTTACAGCTTTGTCATTGTCACGATCGTTGAGAGACGGGTCAGACCAAGGTGCAGCGTGAAAAGCGTACATGTTTATTTACTCAATAAACAGTCCTCCGGCTATACACATACAAGCCAACACGGAACACAAACAAGATCCCACAACCCAGGCAGGAAAACTGGCTGCCTAATTATGATCCCCAATCAGACAACGAGCGACAGCTACCTCTGATTGGGAACCACACCCGGCCAAACATAGAAATACAAACATAGATATTCACACCCTGACCAAACTACCTAGAGAATAACAGTCTCTCCAGGTCAGGGCGTGACAGTACCCCCCCCAAAGGTGCGTACTCCGGCCGCACCAACCTGACTCATTAGGGTTGGGTCCGGGTGGGCATTCCGCCTCGGAGGCGGATCCGGCTCCGGGCGTGACGACCTCTCCCTCTCTGCCTCCCCGTTGCGCCCCTGGTCTGGTCTGGACCTCGGCACGATGCTTCCCCTCTCCTTCCTTCCATGATGCACCAAGCCCTGTCTGGACCCTGGTGTGGGAGACCCCAAACCTGGAGAGGGGCTGACGTCTGGGCCTGGATCGGCAATCCTCCCGCGATGCACCAAGCCCTGTCTGGACCCTGGTGTGGGAGGCCCCGACACTAGAGAGGGGCTGACTTCTGGGTTTGGAGTGGAGCCGCTGACCGGAGCTGAACTAGACCCCGGTAGAGCGGACTACTCTGGCTCCGGAGTGGAGCCGCTGACCGGAGCTGGACTGGGCACCGGTGGAGCGGACTGCTCTGGCTCTGGAGTGGAACCGCTGTCCGGAGCTGGACTGGGCACCGGTCTAGCGGACTACTCTGGCTCCGGAGTGGAGCCGCTGACCGGAGCTGGACTGGGCACCGGTGGAGCGGACTGCTTTGGCTCCGGAGTGGAACCACTGACCGGAGCTGAGCTGGCACCGGTGGAGCGGACTGCTCTGGCTCCGGAGTGGAACCGCTGACCGTAGCTGGACCGCGCACCGGTGGAGCAGACTGCTCTGGCTCCGGAGTGGAGCAGCTGACCAGTGCTGGAGCAAGCACCGGTGGAACGGGCACGGGCCGTGCCGGACTGGGAACACGCACCACTGGTCTGGTGCGAGGAGCAGGAACGGGCCAGGCCGGACTGGAGACACGCACCACAGGTCTGGTGCGAGGAGCAGGAACGGGCCGGGCCGGACTGGAGATACGCACCACAGGTCTGGTGCGAGGAGCAGGAACGGGCCGGGCCGGACTGGGAACACGCACCACTGGCTTGGTGTGGGGAGCAGGTACGGGGCGTACCGGGCTGGCGACACGCACCACTGGTTTGGTGCGAGGAGCAGACCGGGCCGTACCGGACTGGATACACGCACCACTGGTTTGGTGTGGGGAGCAGGCACGGGCCGTGCCGGACTGCAGACACCCACCACTGGTTTGGTGCGAGGAGCAGGCACGGGCCGTACCGGACTGGGAACACGCACCACTGTCTTGGTGCGAGGAGCAGGCATGAGGCGTACCAGACTGGGAACCTGGAGGTCTACGACTGTACCAGTCCTTTACACTCCGCGCCCCGTCCTCCTCCAGTGAGGACTCCTCCTTGAGCCTCCACGAGTGCAGTGGTCAGGGCTCTTCTCTATCGATCCCCGACCACCCTTCTAGCCCTTCTAATTTTTTTTATTGGGGCTGTCTCTCGGGCTTCCTCCTCGGCCGGCGCCTTCTGTGTTCCTCTCCTGCCTGGGCCTCCTCCTTCGCCCAGGGTCCTTTACCTGCCAAAATCTCCTCTCAAGTCCAAAATCTCTTCCCCACCTGTGTCCAGGGTGTCTGCTGCTCCTGGGCACGCTGCTTGGTCCGTTTTTGGTGGGATCTTCTGTCGCGATCGTTGAGAGACGGGTCAGACCCAGGTGCAGCGTGAAAAGCGTACATGTTTATTTACTCAATAAACATACAACAAAACAATAAACAACATAACGTGAAGTCCTCCGGCTATACACATACAAGCCAACACGGAACACAAACAAGATCCCACAACCCAGGCAGGAAAACTGGCTGCCTAAGTATGATCCCCAATCAGAGACAACGAGCGACAGCTGCCTCTGATTGGGAACCACACCCGGCCAAACATAGAAATACAAAACATAGAGTTTCACACCCTGACCGAACTACCTAGAGAATAACAGTCTCTCCAGGTCAGGGCGTGACAGTCATTCTATTTTTTTTCATTTTAATAGAGGGCCAGAGATAATTACAGAGAGCCAGCTATAATTACGGCCATCTAAACTTAAAAAGTGAACAGTAATATACCCTCCCTTTGCAACCCTAAAGGTGAGAGAGGGAGATAAACCATAAACGGAGTAAACTATCAAAATGGACGTTACAAAGCAGCTGAGTGACATTTCAAAATATTGCATACGATATGGATCTCTTGCGATATGGATACGCCTATTACACATGTCAATATTGTGATTTCGATGTGAATTCGATGAATTGTACAGCCCTAACACACACACACACACACAAACAAACTGCATCGTCTCTCCATCTTTTCATCCCATAAGCTGTTGTGGAGAGAAAAAAAAAGAAGTGACAGTAATTTAATTTCCTCAAGCAATGTTGGCTTCCAAATGGTCTCCATCAGTGTGCCAATCAGCAGCTGATTCAGTGATTTCCCCAGCTGGGCTTCCTCTTAGACAGGAAACCAGAGAATCTCAGGCTCAGAGAGAGAGGCTCAATGACAGGTCTGCTGGATCACTGGTTCAGCACCAATGGATTGAATGGATTGCATTTATAAGACGTTTTACAGTCGACAGTAGGGACAGGACTCTGTCATTGGAGTAGCTGTGATACATATTTGACAATATGCATTATGACATGAGTTCATGCATGTGCATACGTTTGTCCATTCATGACTAGACATATGTTTGCATATTTATTACCATGTATGCAATGCATATAGACAAATGTCCAGAGTCTCCAGGCATCTCTAAAGTAATAGCTTTGATGTATAGGACAGCTTCTCACAGACACCAGACCACACTCACTCCAAATGCACAGTGCACACCCCTAATGCACACAGCAAACACACAGTGAGAGACCACAGCGTGTTCAAGACCCAGCTGTGATTAACTGGTTCTGACAGAGCCAGATGTTTTGTTAAAATGCAGAAAGCCCAAAGTGGAGCTCAGGGAGGGGAGATGCACGCTCCCAGCCTCCCCTCCGGTTTCAGGCAGCCAAGTGTTCCTCCATAAACACCCCAGATCACTTAAGGCAGAGCGGGGGAGAGCAGGGAGAGGTAAAGAGAGCATATGTTTAGGCCAATGTCTCCCATCGCTGCGCATTCTACAGAAGGAGGATTACATCAAAGAACAAGGACTGGAGGGCTAGTGGAAGGCCCATTGCTGAGTCAACACTTCACCCACAACAGAAGCATGTTCATTCTGAGGCATGTTAATCTGCTTGGTAAACAATCTCTCCTTTAGCAGAGACACTGTAATGAGCAGTATATCATTCAAACGGTTAGCCACTAGACGACATCTTGTTCATATCATTGTCAGAATCATCATCATCCTCATTCAGAATGGATGTCATTAGCTGTGTGATGATGATGATGACAGGAATGATGACTCACCCCGCCTCACTATGATACTACTACACAGCCTCAGGGCTCAGGGAGATACTCTCTCTTTGTGTGTCGCTGTCTCTCGCTCTCTCTCTCCATTTGCACTTTATTTTTCTCTCTCTCTGTTTTCCTCTCTCTCCCTCACTCTCTCTTTCTTTCTCTCACTGTCTTTCTCTCGCTCTCCATTTTCCTCTCTCTCACGCTCACCCTCTCTCCCTGTTCACACCCTAATCTCATTTCCCACCAGCTCGTATTAAATAAATGTTTGTCATTATGGCTGGTGGAGAGTGGCGGGAGTAACGGGTGAAATGGAAGGAGGAGAGAGGTCCGCTGGTCACACCACATGCATGGAGGGACAAAGTGAGGCAGAGAGAAGAACAGGCAGGGATGGGGGAAGGGAGAGAGGTAGAGGTATGTGTAGGCATCGAGGGAACACACACCTTCCATCCTCTCTCCATCTGAGAGAATACTCCATAGTCTCTCCTCCTCCACACTTCCTCTGTAGGCCATAGCCAGGTTGAGGTAGACCTGATCGATCACTCAGCATGAATGTGTGCGCTTCCGTGCGTGCATACGGCATGCATGTGTATATGTACGTGTCTGTGTGTTTGAGAGAGAGAGAGAGAGAGAGAGAGAGAGAGAGAGAGAGAGAGAGAGAGAGAGAGAGAGAGAGAGAGAGAGAGAGAGAGAGAGAGAGAGAGAGAGAGAAATAGAGGGAAATAGAGGGAAAATAGCAGTAGAAACTAGAAACGTGTAGGAAAGGAGAAAAGCGTATCTCTGCTAGAGGTGTTTTGTATCAGGCTGGCAGTCTTCCTGCACTGTGTCAGCAGATCCTAGTCCCAATCCCTTTTCAGCCCACTGAGTGCAGCTTTTCCCACAAAGACCACAGTGACAACAAAGACAGACCCAGCTCCCGTCTACTCCAGGTCTAGACAGGAGTGCTCTTCTCCTACACCCCATGGGCTCCATGCAAAACCAGCAAACGAGTACTGCGTCAATCCACCATGGACTTATCTCAGCAGCAGAGCAGTAATATTCATCCACCATGTGTCTATTAGATGAGCTAAGGGCTGACATCAATCCCCCAGGTGTCCATTCATGATCGTGACATGAAATTCTCCCCTCCACTGGGGCTGATCTAACCTGCCATGCTGCTTTGTCAGTCTCTTAGGGGTCCATTAGCGTGAAAGTGTGTCTAAGAGATGCTCTGTACAGTTAACTGACAGTGTTGGGGAAGGTACTCTGAAAATATAGTTGTCCAAGCTACCAATTACTCCACACCGGAAGAAGTTAAGCTAAACTAAAGCTACCATTAATAAAAATATAGTTTACTTAACTAAAGTTACTTTGAAAAAGTAGTTCACTACATCTAAACTCCCTCGTGAAAATGTATCATATGTATATCTGAAATGTCATAGACTACAAATTGCAAGAACAGATCACATTGGGGTCATGTTAACAGAATGTGTAATTTAGTCTATTAAACACAAAAACAATGTTTAAAGTGAGAATTAGGCAGGTCTGATGCCGAAAAATATAAGGCAATTATTGCCTACGTCACTGATATTTTATTTTAAAAGTAGTGTGTAGTTCCAGTAGTTAGCTGCACCGCTACATGGCAAAAAAGCTACTCCAACATGTAATTTAATTACTAGTTGAACTACATGTAGTTCACTACTCCCAAACACTGTTAACTGATGGGATTTAGTCACTTAGATAGAAGTTGCAGTCAGTATGTTTAACTGAAAGAGTGCTCGTCTGTGACTCATCAATGTGATACATACATCTACATAGAAGCCAATCTCTACTAAAAAGAACCCATGCATGTAGAGCTAATGTTTAACATTGACGGACATTTCCTCTTGTGGCAATACTTTGATGTTGGCTAAGAGAACGATCCACCACTGACTGACTAGGTGCAGATGTCCATGTGAGTGAACATGGCATATCCATATCCTCATGAAAACATTGAATTCAACATATTATTTTTCAAACTGGGGCTTTAATTTAGCAAATAATTGGTTGTGATTCCTTCCTGACTCCTACATCTCTCTGACCTGGAGCCCTTGTTGAGTCAGGCAGCTGATTGGCTCCCTATAGACTCTGTTCTCACACAGACTGTTCTAATGAACAGGGCCATGCTGTGGGCTTCCCTCCGCGTGGACCAATGAGAGGCCAGATGATATAGCAGGAGGAGGCTGGGCCTTGGAGGATTGTTATCACTCAAAGTATAGAGGCAGGATCTCATTCCCCTTTCAGACCCTCCATTGATTTCTTCAGTCACACTCACAGAGACCATCTCTGGTAACAGTTATTAAAGGGAAATGGAAGCAACAAAGGCAATGGGTGAGATTAGGGAATAATAAATGGATGACATAGGAGGTGATGAGCTCAACACTGTGTAAAGACCTTGTAAAGGTCAGAGAGGGCTCTCAAACCATCAAAGAGGTGAAATGAGAACAGAAACAGCACTTAGAACTGCTCTTATGAAGACAGCTGCTACACCATACTCCAATGGAGGTGTTTGTTTGGGATGCTCTGTGAGTGTCCCTAAAATGCAGGGACAACAATGAGATCTGAAGAGAATTGGGGAGAGGAGAGAGGTGTATTCAAGGCAGGTTGGCATTTATTGTCATGAATCTTGCCCTGGAGGCAGCTCTGCCAAGTGGTCACTAGTTGGCACAGCCACAAAGTCATAAAATCTGATTTTAAACCTAACCCTAACCTTAACCACAGTGCTAACCCAAATGCCTAAACGTAACCTTAAAGTAAGACAAAAAAGCAAATGTTTGTTTTCATGGATTTTTATGATATAGACAAATTTGACTTTGTAGCTGGCCCAGCTAGCGGAAATCAGTTCTGCCTCCAGGGCAAGATTCATGACAATAAATGTCAACCTGCGTATTTAAGAGGAGAAGAGAGGAGTGGTATGGATTGTGTATTGAGAGGGTGGTGGGCAGCTAGGAGAGGGGCAGTCCAAGGACATTGCCTGGCTGAAAGGGGAGAGCACTGTGAAGTGAGTGTCACTGCTCTGAGCAAACACTTTGGCTATCTCTCTCCATCTCTCTCCCCCTCATCTCCCACTTTCCCTTTCACTACAGTAGCTCCCCCACCCCCTCTCTCTCTCTCTCTCCCTATATTGTATGATGCTTCTCTCCCTCTTGCTCTGGCATGTTTCATATGCTCTATATTTACATGTTTATGAGATGACAATTGACTCAAACAAGGAAACAAGGAAAACAAAACAATGGTGCAATTACCACATCTTGTAAAGCCTGGGTAACGAGCAGATGGTGGTGCTGCACATGATATAGTGGGATCTGTCTGGATAACCCCTGTAAAGAGGTTTCCATAAAACCACCCTCTGTGATTCAAATAGATTTACATTCTTAGGAAAAAAGAGAAGGGATGTGAAATCCAGTGGTGTAAAGTACTTAAGTAAAAATACTTTAAAGTAGAACGTCGTTTTTTTGCGTATATGTAATTTACTATTTATATTTTTGCATTTTACTGTTCACTCTTATCCAGAGCGACTTACAGTTAGTGAGTGCATAATTTTTTTTTTTTCATACTGGTCCCCCGTGGGGATCGAACCCACAACCCTGGCGTTGCAAGCGCCATGCTCTACCAACTGAGCTACACGGGACTATACATTCCTAAACAAAATAATGTACTTTTTACTCCATACATTTTCCCTGACACCCAAAAGTACTCATTACATTTTGAATGCTTAGCAGGACAGAAAAGATTGTCCAATTCACGCACTTATCAAGAGAACATCCCTGGTCATCCTTACTGCCTCTAATCTGGCGGACTCACTAAACACAAATGTTTTGTTTGTAAATTATGTCTTAGTGTTGGAGTGTGCCCCTGGATATCCATACATTTTAAAAATGAGAAAATTGTGCCATCTGGTTTGCTTAACATAAGGAATTCTTGATTATATATACTTTTACTTTTGATATTTAAGTATATTTTAGCAATTACATTTATTTTTGATACTTATTATATTTAAAACCAAATACTTTTAGACTTTTACTCAAGTAGTATTTTACTGGGTGACTTTCACTTTTACTTGAGTCATTTTCTATTAAGGTATCTTTACTTTTACTCAAGTATGACTATTGGGTACTTTTTCCACCACTGGAAACATCTCAATACAACCCTGTATTATTCCCATCCACCTCCACTGATGGAGCCTGGGAAACACACTGCCAGACACATGTCTCTCATTCAGCACATCACACAATGTATAAATGTGTCTCTCAGTTATTTTTAATTGTGATATTTATAGAGTTGAAAGTATGGTGAATTGGTTTAATAAACTTCCTTGGAGAAATATGTTTTCCTTCAAGCTAGTTTGACAGGGATTTGATGAAAACATATTTTCTTATGATTGGTGTGTAAAGAAATGTTTGAAAAAATCGTGGGTGCTAGCAGCCTACAGCAATATGCATCAGCAGCGAGTGCAGAACCAAATAAGCAAGGCAAACAAAGCTCAACCCAGACTTATCTGCCAGCTATTCCAGGTCTAATTTCCATAAGTTTCAAATCAAATCAAATCAAATTTTATTTGCCACATGCGCCGAATACAACAGGTGTAGACATTATAGTGAAATGCTTACTTACAAGCCCATAACCAACAATGCATTTACAAAAAAACAAAAAAACAACTGTAAAATATAAAAAGTGTTAAGTAAAAAAATACAAGCAAATAACTAAAGAGCAGCAGTAAAATAAAATAACAGTAGGGAGGCTATATACAGGGTGGTACCGGTGCAGAGTCAATGTGCGGGGGCACCGGCTAGTCGAGGTAATTGAGGTAATATTTACATGTGGGTAGAGTTAAAGTGACTATGCATAAATAATAAACAGAGTAGCAGCAGCGTAAAAGAGGGGGATGGGGTGGGGGTGGGGGGGGCAGTGCAAATAGTCTGGGTAGCCATGATTAGCTGTTCAGGAGTCTTATGACTTGGGGGTAGAAGCTGTTGAGAAGCCTTTTGGACCTAGACTTGGCGCTCCGGTACCGCTTGCCGTGCGGTACCAGAGCAAACAGTCTATGTCTAGGGTTGCTGGAGTCTTTGACAATTTTGAGGGCCTTCCTCTGACACCGCCTGGTATAGAGGTCCTGGATGGCAGGAAGCTTGGCCCCAGTGGTGAACTGGGCCGTACGCACTACCCTCTGTAGTGCCTTGCGGTCGGAGGCCGAGCAGTTGCCATACCAGGCGGTGATGCAACCAGTCAGGATGCTCTCGATGGTGCAGCTGTAGAACCTTTTGAGGATCTGAGGACCCATGCCAAACCTTTTCAGTCTCCTGAGGGGGAATAGGTTTGTCGTGCCCTCTTCACGACTGTCTTGGTGTGTTTGGACCATGATAGTTCGTTGGTGATGTGGATACCAAGGAACTTGAAGCTCTCAACCTGTTCCACTACAGCCCCGTCGATGAGAATGGGGGCATGCTCAGTCCTCTTTTTTTTCCTGTAGTCCACAATCATCTCCTTTGTCTTGATCACGTTGAGGGAGAGGTTGTTATCCTGGCACCACACGGCCAGGTCTCTGACCTCCTCCCTATAGGCTGTCTCATCGTTGTCATTGATCAGGCCTACCACTGTTGTGTCGTCGGCAAACTTAATGATGGTGTTGGAGTCGTGCCTGGCCAGGGAGTACAGGAGGGGACTGAGCACGCACCCCTGAGGGACCCCCGTGTTGAGGATCAGCATGGCAGATGTGTTGTTACCTACCCTTACCACCTGGGGGCGGCCTGTCAGGAAGTCCAGGTTCCAGTTGCAGAGGGAGGTGTTTAGTACCAGGGTCCTTAACTTAGTGATGAGCTTTGAGGGCACTATGGTGTTGAACGCTGAGCTGTAGTCAATCAATAGCATTCTCACGTAGGTGTTCCTCTTGTACAGGTGGGAAAGGGCAGTGTGGAGTGCAATAGAGATTGCATCATCTGTGGATCTGTTGGGGCGCTATGCAAATTGGAGTGGGTCTAGGGTTTTTGGGATAATGGTGTTGATGTGAGCCATGACCAGCCTTTCAAAGCACTTCATGGCTACAGACGTGAGTGCTACGGGTCGGTAGTCATTTAGGCAGCTTATCTTAGTGTCCTTGGGCACAGGGACTATGGTGGTCTGCTTGAAACATGCTGGTATTACAGACTCAGTCAGGGACATGTTGAAAATGTCAGTGAAGACACTTGCCAGTTGGTCAGCACATGCTCGGAGTACACGTCCTGGTAATCCGTCTGGCCCTGCTGCCTTGTGAATGTTGATTTGCTTAAAAGTCTTACATTGGCTACGGAGAGCGTGATCACATAGTCATCCGGAACAGCCTATGCTCTCATGCATACTTCAGTGTTGCTTGCCTCGAAGTGAGCATAGAAGTGATTTAGCTCGTCTGGTAGGCTTGTGTCACTGGGCAGCTCGCGGCTGTGCTTCCCTTTGTAGTCTGTAATAGTTTTCAAGCCCTGTCACATCCGACGAGCATCAGAGCCGGTTTAGTACGATTCAATCTTAGTCCTGTATTGACTCTTTGCCTGTTTGAAGGTTCGTCGGAGGGCATAGCAGGATTTCTTATAAGCGTCCGGGTTAGAGTCCCGCTCCTTGAAAGCGGCAGCTCTACCCTTTAGCTCAGTACAGATGTTGCCTGTAATCCATGGCTTCTGGTTGGGGTATGTACGTACGGTCATTGTGGGGACAACCCAATTAAATAAATCTGGCCAAAAATAAACATGTTTGTGCTGAACTGATGTGACAGGCCGTGATCACACCTCCCAATGTTGGGGACAGATACGACTGGCTTTTAATAAATAAAGCAGCTCAGATGCACAACTGAATGGACTATACAGCACTTTCACCTCCAGCAAACAAACTGTTCAGCCACAACATACATTACCATTTGAACCCTTGTAACGAAGAACCATATACAGTGAGGGAAAAAAGTATTTGATCCCCTGCTGATTTTGTTTGCCCACTGACTAAGAAATGATCAGTCTATAATTTTAATGGTAGGTTTATTTGAACAGTGAGAGACAGAATAACAACAAAAAAATCCAGAAAAAACGCATGTCAAAAATGTTATAAATTTATTTGCATTTTAATGAGGGAAATAAGTATTTGACCCCTCTGCAAAACATGACTTAGTACTTGATGGCAAAACCCTTGTTGGCAATCACAGAGGTCAGACGTTTCTTGTAGTTGGCCACCAGGTTTGCACACATCTCAGGAGGGATTTTGTCCCACTCCTCTTTGCAGATCTTCTCCAAGTCATTAAGGTTTCGAGGCTGACGTTTGGCAACTCGAACCTTCAGCTCCCTCCACAGATTTTCGATGGGATTAAGGTCTGGAGACTGGCTAGGCCACTCCAGGACCTTAATGTGCTTCTTCTTGAGCCACTCCTTTGTTGCCTTGGCCGTGTGTTTTGGGTCATTGTCATGCTGGAATACCCATCCACGACCCATTTTCAATGCCCTGGCTGAGGGAAGGAGGTTCTCACCCAAGATTTGACAGTACATGGCCCCGTCCATCATCCCTTTGACGCGGTGAAGTTGTCCTGTCCCCTTAGCAGAAAAACACCCCCAAAGCATAATGTTTCCACCTCCAGTTTTGATGGTGGGGATGGTGTTCTTGATGGTGAGTTGATGCCAAAGAGCTCCATTTTGGTCTCATCTGACCACAACACTTTCACCCAGTTCTCTTCTGAATCATTCAGATGTTCATTGGCAAACTTCAGACGGGCATGTATATGTGCTTTCTTGAGCATGCAGACCTTGCGGGCACTGCAGGATATCAGTCCTTCACGGCGTAGTGTGTTACCAATTGTTTTCTTGGTGACTATGGTCCCAGCTGCCTTGAGATCATTGACAAGATCCTCCCGTGTAGTTCTGGGCTGATTCCTCACCGTTCTCATGATCATTGCAACTCCACGAGGTGAGATCTTGCATGGAGCCCCAGGCCGAGGGAGATTGACAGTTCTTTAAGAGTGTGCTCCTAATCTCAGCTCGTTACCTGTATAAAAGACACCTAGGAGCCATAAATCTTTCTGATTGAGAGGGGTTCAAATACTTATTTCCCTCATTAAAATGCAAATCAATTTATAACATTTTTGACATGCTTTTTTCTGGATTTTGTTGTTGTTATTCTGTCTCTCACTGTTCAAATAAACCTACCATTAAAATTATAGACTGATCATTTCTTTGTCAGTGGGCAAACATACAAAATCAGCAGGGGATCTAATACTTTTTTCCCTCACTGTATGTGCGTTTTTTGAAAAATTCTGATATTGTCCAATATTTATATTTTCTTTGGGAATGTGTAGGCTATACCACCATCAAGTGTCAACATTGAACGATCATGACATCACACTTCTCTCCTTCAATTATACTTGCTACTTTTTGATTTCATACTTATTTTCCTTACTTTTTATAATGATTCATGATGTCAATCTTTTTCAAAACGCACATATAGTGCTTTCTATAAACTAGGGTACCAGTGAGGATTTCCTACCCTCGACAACTTGTTACAGCTATTGATAAGTCATTGATAATAATCTGCCAATTATTTTAATGTCATACTGTACATTAACATGCAGTATAAGGGGGGATCATAGCTATATTCAATCAAATTCACGAGTTGTTTTAAAACCTGTATAAATCCTGGATCTAGCTGTCAGACTGTTTTTTTGTATAGAGATCTCAGAAATGCAGTGTAACTACATAACTTTTTGTGTCTCCTTATGTTACGGGGTGAAAACAGCTTTCATGGGCACACAAATCCGAAATGAGCTATGCGATTGTAAAATCAAATACTTCTAACCGAAAGAGTCACCTTACCTTGATACTTAAAACCTAAATCGATACTGTCATTAACGTGGTTTATTCAATAATTATGAATAATACTTGTTGGATGCGCATTTGGTGTCCAGCTGATTAGTTAACGCCGTGATATTTTCACACACCATCATCTGATCCAGGAAGGAATTTTCAGAATTACAGTCAAGTCACAAACAGCTGTTGTGATAGCACATGCAATGCAACAATGAGGAATGTCCACAATATTTTGGTGTCTCATTCACTACACCGGTGAAAACAGTTGTGCCTGGATCCTTGTTGGATCTAATATCCCTAGCGAATTGATGTTGATCATCTGTTGTTGTCTGCTTGATTTACATCAGGGTCTCATTAGATTTAACAGAGAGAGCATCAAGGTACTGAGTTCATGTTTTCATATGTTTTTGTGCCTCGGATTGGACACCAAGTCTACAGTGCACAATTGTATAGGATATACTATTTTGCAACACACAACACTATTCCTATTAATTATTCTGGATATAATGACAAATTACATAGCCTAGTGGGCTTATTCACAACATGATCTGGTAATGAAATAACATGACAAATACATTTTGCTTTCCATGTTACACCTGCAATTTTAAATAATGCAAGGGGCTTGAAGTAGCCTACCTTGAAATTCCTACCTTGAAAATGTCCTCAATTTGGTGCTTGAAAAGTCCTTGTAAATATTGTAACCAATTTATAAGTTATCCTGCTCCATTATAATTATCCGTGATGTTTGTTTCCTGCCGCTTCAATTGAAGGGTGTTGCACTACTCTGTTGCAGTAAAACCATGTGTGGTTATTATGAGGTCGACAACATCTAATGTTCTATATTAGGCCCTATATGTACATTTATATAAATTATACAATTGTATAACATTGAGGTCCTTGGAAATGACATTGAAGTGCTTGAAAAAGTCTGTATGAACTCTGCTTATGGGTCAATTTGCATATATTCACTTTTATTCTTTTTTTATTATTAAGTACACATAGGGAACTGCATAAAAATCATTTTTTATTTTTGGTTCAAACCATTTTGACATTTTGATCCCAATGTCACACATTGGCCCCATTATTTATAGGACAACCCATATACGGTTCTTCGTCTGTAGGATTTATTTGACTAAACCATTACACCAGACAGCACACAACCACTGGTAATATAGAATGGGGCGGCGCACAATTGGCCCAGCGTCGTCCAGGGTAGGGGAGGGAATGGCCGGCAGGGATGTAGCTCAGTTGGTAGAGCATGGCGTTTGCAACGCCAGGGTTGTGGGTTCGATTCCCAAGGGGGGCCAGTATGAATAAATAAATAATGTATGCACTCACTACCTGTAAGTCGCTCTGGATAAGAGCGTCTGCTAAATGACTAAAATGTAAATGTAATAGAACACAACATATTTAAGATGTACTGTATCTTTGAGTAGCAGAGATTACAGTGATACGTAATGCTAATCCAGTTTTGATCAGTATGAGAACAGAGACGATTCAAAGCCATGGTAAACATTCTACATTGTTGAGGTGGTGCTGCTGGATTTCCCTCATGGACTCATAATGTTTTTTCTTCTTCAGAAATTCATATTGAGGGGCCTCCCGAGTGGTGCAGTGGTCTTGAGGCATCACTACAGACCCGGGTTCGATCCCAGGCTGTGTCACAGCTGGCTGTGACCGGGATACCCATGAGGCGGCGCACAATTGGCCCAGCGTCGTCCGGGTTAGGGGAGGGTTTTTCCGGCCGGGATTTCCTTGTCCCATCGCGCTCTAGCAACTCCTTGTGGCGGGCCGGGCGCCTGCAAGCTGACTTTGGTCACCAGCTGGACGGTGTTTCCTCCGACACATTGGTGCGGCTGGCTTCCAGGTTAAGCGAGTAGTGCGGCTTGGCAGGGTCGTGTTTTGGAGGACGCATGTCTCTCGACCTTCGCCTCTCCCGAGTCCGTAGGGGAGTTGCAGTGATGGGACAAGACTGTAACTACCAATTGGATATCACGAAAAAGGGGTAAAAGTACAAAGAAAAAAAT
Organism: Coregonus lavaretus; assembly: GCF_964263955.1. NCBI lineage: Eukaryota > Metazoa > Chordata > Actinopteri > Salmoniformes > Salmonidae > Coregonus > Coregonus lavaretus. Next base: position 75,853 of record NW_028161150.1, read on the forward strand.
TAATTCATATTGAAAATGAAACTCTACAAACAAAAACCTGCCACTAAACACAGGACTGTCACGGCTTGGTCCCAGCACTATCTTACTATGTTATCTTAAACAGGTCCTGAGGGATAGCCAGTTCAAATGTATAACATTGAGATAAACGCATGAGATTGGAGAACATCATTTTGAATTCTCAGAGGGCTGCACATGACAAAAACCCTGTACAGGAGCAATTTCACCTCTCCAGCGCTCTGATGTGAGGCACAGATGTTTTTCTTCATAATGACATCTTTATCGGTGTGCACTGTCGTCTGAAGGAAGGTCAAAAAGAACCATGCCTCACTACATTGCCAAATTCTGTTTCCATGGTGACCACGGAGTCCAAATTTCCCTGTCACGCACACTGACAGCAGGTGAGCTATCATCACTATTTCTCTTTTCCCCTGCTTAATTCTTTTTTTAAATCTCCCTCCACTACTACTAATAACCTTTTTCCCACCACGCAAAGTCTCTATTTTCTTTTGTTCTGTATTATATTCCAACAAAATAACCCAGCGTTAAGCTAGCCCACAGGAACCATGGTTGGTGGAATCTAAAGTGCATATTTCAATAAAAAGTTTGGATCCTTTTTGGAGGCATGCCAAACTCTCAGAGGCAATTCATCAACAAGATTTCACTGATGAATTATTAACTGAGTAATTAATATGTTGTCTTGTGAATACGCCAACACTGTGCTAGGCCTGGGTCTGGGCCAGACCGATCACACTGCTCTGCAGCCTAATGGTGTTCAGAGAAGTGCATGGGGCTTTCTCCTTTTAATCTCTATGCCTGACAAGCTTCTTATTATAGGAGAGGTAAGAGAGGGAATGTTTTACCTGGAAAATTGAAGGAAAATGTAGCTGGTCCTTGGGGAAAATGTTCTTAAATAAATCTGAATAAATGTCAGACTGTGCTAGATGCTGGAAGGGATAGCATCTCACTCATTAAATTAATGAACACATTTACTACTGTGTTGCCACTTCCTTCTTGTACACATTTACTACTATGTTGCCACTTCTTTCTTGTACACTAACATACTATATACCAGAAACCAAGTTTCAAATGCAGTCAAGTCCAAAAACAGTGCCAAGAGTAAATCACTCCCATTTCTAAATTCCTATTGTGACAGTCTGTCCATGACTTTGAGGAGGGAGGGTTTGTTGCCCTGTAACTGAAACCTGAACTTACAACTGCTTCTCTTCCACAATAAACTGAATGAGTATGGCATAAAGAACACAGTCTGGTCCGTTCCCAGCCATCTCCCCTATGGGAACTGATTTGCGATTGCATTCGCAGATAGACTGCATTTAATCAACAGTCCACTTTCAGCTTTCAGACCACCCCGTTCAACCGCTTGAGGAATACAAGAGATCAATATGAATAAATTAATTACCATGTAGCCAAATGGGGATTCTGCCTCTGAGTAGCTGTGGAGCTAAAATTACCACAGACACAAACAGTAAGCACTCAGCGAGGTATTGCACCGGAGTTACTGCAAGAGATCCCCAACATGCTTGAGTAGCCCACGGCGCACAACACATTAAGCAGCCCTGAGATGGAGGAAATACCTACTGTATGTAGAAACACAGCAGGGCTGGGTTGCATGAACGTCATCATAAAAATGTACCAGCACTTGGACATCAATAGACCTAATTTACTTTTCATTCTTTAACTAAATATACTTTCCTGCAACCCGCCTCACCCAACGTGGAAAGGATTCTATTATTTCTTTATAACTTTCATCAAGAACCTTAAGCTGAAACTAGTGTAGCTGCAACTGAATGGCTACTTGCTATTAGTCACCGTTAGCGTCTTCACCATTGTCCGTGGCCTACACTATCCACCAGCCAGCTCTAGCTCTAGCCTGGACAATTCGTCGGCCAGTCTGCACAGCGTGCTATCGACCCAGAGCTTATTGGACTTTCTGCCGGAATCACTGGACCCTAGCGCCGGATCATCGCAACCAGCTAGCTAGCTGCAACCTGTTGTTGGCTAATTACCATTGCCCCATAGCAAGCACCAGTTAGCCTTGAGCTAGCCTCAGGCCCATCTCCCGGCTATCTACCTCTCTGTCAACCGGACGGGACCTCCTAGTGTTGACACTGAGCCCCGCCGATCCAACACGACTGGTTTGCCGACGAAATCGTCTGATGTGGTTTCAACAGGCTTCCCGTTGCGACGACCACGAAGATCCATCTGCTAGCCCCGGCCCGCTAGCACACGCAAACTACAACTGTGCTCCCTGCTAGCTGTGCTGAAGCACCAATTTGAACTGCTCTTGGACTCACATATTGCTGTTCACTGGACCTTATGATCACTCAGCTGCACAGCTGATGCCTGCTGGACTGTTCCTTTACACGGTACCCTGTCCTGTTTATTCTGTTTAGCCTCAGCCCAAACTTTATCGCTATTACCAGTTGTTGTCTTAGCTCTCTCTAATAACACCTGTGATTGCTTTATGCCTCTCTCCCTTGTCAATATGCATTGCCTATTGCTGTTTGGGTTAGTTCTTATTATACAATTTCACTGTAGAACCCCTAGTCCCTCTCAAACTGCCTCAAATAGTTCCTTTGTTCCACCCCCCATACACGCCGAGACCGGCTCATTCGGTGCCTCCAGTGATGCTATCTCTTTCATTGTTACCCAACGCTTAGGTTTACCTCAACTGTACTCATATCCTTCCATATCCTTTTCTGTACATAATGCCCTGAATCTTTTCTACAACGCCCGGAGAACTGCCCCCTTTATTCTATGTACCCAACGCACTAGAAGACCAGTTCTTAAAGCCTTTAGTCGTATCCTTATTCTAGTCCTCCTCTGTTCCTCTGGTGATGTAGAGGCTAACCCAGGCCCTGCAGCCCCCAGTATCACTCCTACTCCCCAGGAGCTATCATTTGTTGACTTCTGTAACCGTAAAAGCCTTGGTTTTCTGCACGTAAATATCCGAAGCCTCCTTCCTAAGTTTGAGTTATTCACTGCGTTAGCACACTCCACCAACCCTGATGTTCTAGCAGTGTCTGAATCCTGGCTTAGGAAGGCCACCAAAAATTCTGAAATTTCCATCCCCAACTATAACATTTTCCGTCTAGATAGAACTGCCAAAGGGGGTGGAGTTGCAATCTACAGTAGACATAGCCTGCAGAGCTCTATCATACTATCCAGGTCTGTGCCCAAACAGTTTGAGCTTCTACTTCTAAAAATCCACCTTTCCAGAAATAAATCTCTCACTGTTGCCGCTTGCTACAGACCTCCCTCAGCCCCCAGCTGTGCCCTGGACACCATATGTGAATTGATTGCCCCCCATCTATCCTCAGAGTTCGTACTGCTTGGTGACCTAAATTGGGATATGCTTAACACCCCGGCCATCCTACAATCTAAACTAGATGCCCTCAATCTCACACAAATTATCAACGAACCTACCAGGTACAACCCTAAATCCGTAAACATGGGTACCCTCATAGATATCATCCTGACTAACTTACCCTCTAAATACACCTCCGCTGTCTTCAACCAGGATCTCAGCGATCACTGCCTTATTGCCTGCGTCCGTAACGGGTCCGCGGTCAAACGACCACCCCTCATCACTGTCAAACGCTCCCAAAAACACTTCAGCGAGCAGGCTTTCCTAATTGACCTGGCCCAGGTATCCTGGATGGATGTAGATCTCATTCCGTCAGTAGAGGATGCCTGGTTGTTCTTTAAAAGTAATTTCCTCTCAATCTTAAATAAACATGCCCCATTCAAAAAATACAGAACTAAGAACAGATATAGCCCCTGGTTCTCCTCAGACTTGACTGCCCTTGACCAGCACAAAAACATCCTATGGCGTACTGCATTAGCATCAAATAGCCCCCGCGATATGCAACTTTTCAGGGAAGTTAGGAACCAATATACACAAGCAGTTAGGAAAGCAAAGGCTAACTTTTTCAAACAGAAATTTGCATCCTGTAGCACTAACTCCAAAAAGTTTTGGGACACTGTTAAGTCCATGGAGAATAAGAGCACTTCCTCCCAGCTGCCCACTGCACTGAGGCTAGGAAACACTATCACCACCTATAAATCTACAATAATCGAGAATTTCAACAAGCATTTTGCTACGGCTGGCCATGCTTTCCACCTGGCTACCACTACCCCGGCCACCAGCTCTGCACCCTCCGCTGCAACTTGCCCATGCCCCCCCCCCCCCCCCCCCCCCCCGCTTCTCCTTCACACAAATCCAGACAGCTGATGTTCTGAAAGAGCTGCAAAATCTGGACCCCTACAAATCATCTGGGCTAGACAATCTGGACCCTTTCTTTCTAAAACTAGCCGCCGAATTGTCGCAACCCCTATTACTAGCCTGTTCAACCTCTCTTTCGTAACGTCTGAGATCCCCAGAGATTGGAAAGCTGCCGCGGTCATCCCCCTCTTCAAAGGGGGTGACACTCTAGATCCAAACTGTTACAGACCCATATCCATCCTGCCCTGCCTTTCAAAAGTTTTTGAAAGCCAAGTTAACAAACAGATCACCGACCATTTCGAATCCCACCGTACCTTCTCCGCTATGCAATCCGGTTTCCGAGCTGGTCATGGGTGCACTTCAGCCACGCTCAAGGTCCTAAACGATATTATAACCGCGATCGATAATAGACAGTACTGTGCAGCCGTTTTCATTGACCTGGCCAAGGCTTTCGACTCTGTCAACCACCGCATTCTTATTGGCAGACTAAATAGCCTTGGTTTCTCAAATGACTGCCTCGCCTGGTTCACCAACTACTTCTCAGATAGAGTTCAATGTGTCAAATCGGAGGGCCTGTTGTCTGGACCTATGGCAGTCTCTATGGGGGTGCCACAGGGTTCAATTCTTGGGCCGACTCTTTTCTCTGTGTATATCAATGATGTCGCTCTTGCTGCTGGTGACTCTCAGATCCACCACTACGCAGACAACACCCTTTTGTATACATCTGGCCCTTCATTGGACACTGTGTTAACAAACCTCCAAACGAGCTTCAATGCCATACAACACTCCTTCAGTAGCCTCCAACTGCTCTTAAACACTAGTAAAACTAAATGCATGCTCTTCAACCGAACGCTGCTTGCACCCGCCCACCCGACTAGAATCACTACTCTCGACGGGTCTGACCTAGAGTATGTGGACAACTACAAATACCTAGGTGTCTGGTTAGACTGTAAACTCTCCTTCCAGACTCACATTAAGAATCTCCAATCCAAAGTTAAATCTAGAATCGGTTTCCTATTTCGCAACAAAGCCTCCTTCACTCATGCTGCCAAACATGCCCTCGTAAAACTGACTATCCTACCGATCCTTGACTTCGGCGATGTCATTTACAAAATAGCCTCCAACACTCTAGTCAGCAAATTGGATGTAGTCTATCACAGTGCCATCCGTTTTGTCTCCAAAGCCCCATATACTACCCACCACTGTGACCTGTACGCTCTTGTTGGCTGGTCCTCACTACATATTCGTCGCCAAACCCACTGGCTCCAGGCCATCTATAAATCACTGCTAGGCAAATCCCCGCCTTATCTTAGCTCATTGGTCACCATAGCAACACCCACCCGTAGTATGCGCTCCAGCAGGTATATCTCACTGGTCATCCCCAAAGCCAACACCTCCTTTGGCCGCCATTCCTTCCAGTTCTCTGCTGCCAATGACTGGAACAAATTGCAAAAATCTCTGAAGCTGGAGACACTTATCTCCCTCGCTAACTTTAAGCATCAGTTGTCAGAGCACCTTACCGATCACTGCACCTGTCCACAGCCCATCTGAAATTAGCCCGCCCAACTACCTCATCCCTATATTGTTATTTATTTTGCTAATTTGTACCCCAGTATCTCTATTTGCACATCATCTCTTGCACATCTAGCATTCCAGTGTTAATACTAATTGTAATTATTTTGCACTATAGCCTATTTATTGCCTTACCTCCATAACTTGCTACATTTGCACACACTGTATATATATTTTTTCTGTTGTATTTTTGACTTTGTTTTGTTTTACCCCATATGTAACTCTGTGTTGTTGTTTTTATCGCACTGCTTTGCTTTATCTTGGCCAGGTCGCAGTTGTAAATGAGAACTTGTTCTCAACTGGCTTACCTGGTTAAATAAATGTGAAATAAAAATAAATAAAAAATGTGATGCTGATGGTCATTCCTTTCTAATGGGAATGTGACTCACAGTGTGAGGGATACTTCTGGTGAGAGAGAGAGAGAAAAAAAAGCGAGAGAAAAAGAGAGAGCATCTCCCTTCTCAATCAGCTGCTGCTGTCACCTCCAGGTCGTTCCGTGTCCACAGTGAGGCCGGCCTGCCGGGCAAGCAATGAGCTCTCACTTTGCATGCACATCTAGAAAGAGCAGCCCACGATCCACTGCCTAGGTGCTACATTTACCACAACACTAATATCACACAGGCAACCAATGAATTCCTAAAAAGTACAATCAAAAGAGAAACAACCCCCACCACGGCCACCACCCTCGCACTTGCCTCCCCTTTCCTACTTACACAAGCAATATTCCAAGCTGTTGTTTTGTTTCCATCACATTTTCCATTAAAACTGACATTTCATCTAAATCAAGCCCTTGGGGCTGAAACTCAGACATGAGCAGGGGAGGTACTAGATGGGAGAATTCTTAAGTGTGAGGGGTGTATGTGCGCGTGCAGGTGTGTGTGTGCGCTTGCATGTGTGTGTGCCTCCACCCTGCGGCACATAACAGTCTTCTCTCTGTGATCAGGGAGCGTGTCATTATTTGTAGCCATCAGTAAGACATCAAACCACTTACATGTGTCTGTGTTCCCTGTGGTTATTAATGTACAGCACGGTCATTTATGTTAGAGAGACATCAACCTCTGTCTGTCCCTTTCTGTCTATCTGTCTGTCTCTCTGATACACACTCAGACAACCATGGACGGACAAACGCACTACACCCACACCCACATTGTGTATTCCTGTAGTCAAGACAGTATTATTTTCATCTTCCAATAAAAGCGTTAATGAATTTGATTTTCATCATATTGAAAGCATATGGATTATTCCTAGAGCTTGGGCTAGCTCAGTCGAATACATGATGAGAGATCTAAAGCTGTCTCTGTTCAGCAGCCACTGCATATGCATCATTGTTCAGTTGTCACCTTGTCATCAGAGGGAGAGAAACATTGAGGAAAGGAGAAGAGGGAATAGACTGCCCAAACAGTCGTCTTTAGGCTCTGTGAATTGATGGAGCCCCAGGCACCTGCACTGCTGAGCAATTGGGGGCTCTGACTTTAACAGTCTGAAATCCACTGGTCTCCCTGGAGAAAAACACTGGGTCTTTACCAGGGAGGAGTTGACCTGCTCCATCAGACACACTTCATCAAACTGTGTGAAATATTCACATTTTGGTCAAAGACATTCATAGAAAACAACAGATTATAACAATAAGCATTGTGCACATACAGTGCATTCGGAAAGTATTCAGACCCATTGACTTTTTCCAAATTTTGTTACATTACAGTCCTATTCTAAAATTGATAAAATTGTTTTCTCCCCCCGTCATCAATCTATACACAATAACCCATAATGACAAGGCAAAAACAGGTTTTTATAAATGTTTGCACATTTAATAAAACATATATTTTTTAAATATCACATTTACATTAGTACATTGTTGAAGCACCTTAGGCAGCAATTACAGCCTCGATTCTTCTTGGGTATGACGCTACAAGCTTGGCACACCTGTATTTGAGGAATTTCTCCCATTCTCCTCTGCAGATCCTCTCAAGCTCTGTCAGGTTGGATGGGGAGTGTCACTGCACAGCTATTTTCAGGTCTCCCCAGAGATGTTCGATCGGGTTCAAGTCCGGGCTCTAGCTGGGCCACTCAAGGACATTCAGAGACTTGTCCCGAAGCCACTCCTGCGTTGTCTTGGCTGTGTACTTAGGGTCATTGTCCTGTTGGAAGGTGAACCTTCTCCCCAGTCTGAGGATCTGAGCGCTCTGGAGCAGGTTTTCATCAAGGATCTCTCTGTACTTTGCTCCGTTCATCTTTGACTTGATCCTGACTAGTCTCCCAGTCCCTGCCGCTGAAAAACATCCCTACAGCATGATGCTGCCACCACCATGCTTCACCGTAGGGATGGTGCCAGGTTTCCTCCAGACGTGACGCTTGGCATTAAGGCCAAAGAGTTTAATCTTGGTAACATCAGACCAGAGAATCTTGTTTCTCATGGTCAGAGTCCTTTAGGCGCCTCTTGTAAAAACTCCAATCGGGCTGTCGTGCCTTTAACTGAGGAGTTGCTTACGTCTTTGCACTTAACTGGCTAACAGTAGCTACTAAGGGTAAGTTATAACCTACATTTATTTGTGTTTTGTTTTTACATACTGGTAACTAGAGTCGTTCAAGGGAATTTGGGACATGGGTGACAAGTTAACGTTAGCTTGGCTCTCTCTCTCTGTGTTCGTGCTGTGGGAGGAGGGGTTGGTTCGTTGGCAGAGAGCAATGGCTAGCTAGTATGCTAACTATTCTAGCTAACTAACTGGCTGAAGAAGTTGACAACGTACTCACTCAAACTATCAAAACTAAACCAAAACTTTACACAACGTTAGACAAGGACACAAATGATCTGCATGGCATGTTAACACACTGGTGGTTTGTTGTAACCGAGTATTGGTGCTAAACCGTGTTATTGGAGGCTGGCATGCTAGTTGGCTATGGCATCATAGGATTCGGTGCCCTGGACGGTTTCCAAGGAAGAATACTGTACCAAGTTAGCTAGCTGAATAAACTAAGTTAGAGTCTATTCCTAGAAAGCATTGAACCGCTGTAGTTTACAACAATTATAATTTCTAAAGTGGAAGTTGGGAGAGTTATATTTGAGTGTTTCAGTGAAACGTGAGGGAGGCCCGGCTCTCTCGCTTTCCCAGATGTTTAGTTCATTTCATTCCGATCTCCTTTGCATTATTGTAGCCTTTTTCTGTAGCCTGTCAACTATGTGTCTGTCTATCCCTGTTCTCTCCTCTCTGCACAGGCCATACAAAGCTTCACACCACGTGGATGTTGCCACTCTAATCTGGTGGTCCCTGCGCACACGACCCACGTGGAGTTCCAGGTCTCTGGGAGCCTCTGGAACTGCCGTTCTGCAGCCAACAAGGCAGAGTTCATCTCAGCCTATGCTACCCTCCAGTCCCTCGACTTCTTGGCGCTGACGGAAACATGGATTACCACAGAAAACACTGCTACTCCTACTGCTCTTTCCTCGTCTGACCATGTGTTCTCGCATACCCCGAGAGCATCTGGTCAGCGCGGCGGTGGCACAGGAATCCTCATCTCTCCCAAGTTTGACATTCTCTCTTTTTCCCCTGACCCATTTGTCTATCTCCTCATTTGAATTCCATGCTGTCACAGTCACTAGCCCATTCAAGCTTAACATCCTTGTCATTTATCGCCCTCCAGGCTCCCTTGGAGAGTTCATCAATGAGCTTGACGCCTTGATAAGTTCCTTTCATGAGGATGGCTCACCCCTCACAGTTCTGGGTGACTTTAACCTCCCTACGTCTGCCTTTGACTAATTTCTCTCTGCCTCCTTCTTTCCACTCCTTTCCTCTTTTGACCTCACCCTCTCACCGTCCCCCCCTACTCACAAGGCAGGCAATACGCTTGACCTCATCTTTACTAGATGCTGTTCTTCTACTAATCTCATTGCAACTCCCCTCCAAGTCTCCGACCACTACTTTGTATCCTTTTCTCTCTCGCTCTCCTCCAACACTACTCACTCTGCCCCTACTCAGATGGTAATGTGCCGTCGCAACCTTCGCTCTCTCTCTCCCGCTACTTTCTCCTCTTCCATCCTATCATCTCTTCCCTCTGCTAAATCCTTCTCCCTCCGATCTCCTGATTCTGCCTCCTCAACCCTCCTCTCCTCCCTTTCTGCATTTCCGCTCGGGCAGCCGAGCGGAAATGGAGGAAAACTAGACTCCCTGCGGATCTGTCATCTTTTCACTCCCTCCTCTCTACATTCTCTTCCTCTTCCGCTGCCAAAGCCACTTTCTACCACTCTAAATTTCAAGCCTCTGCCTCTAACCCTAGGAAGCTCTTTGCCACCTTCTCCTCCCTGCTGAATCCTCCTCCTCCTCCCCCTCCCTCCTCCCTCTCTGTGGATGACTTCGTCAACCATTTTGAAAAGAAGGTTGACGACATCCGATCCTCATTTATTAAGTTAAATGACACCGCTGGTCCTGCTCACACTAACCTACCCTATGCTTTGACTTCTTTCTCCCCTCTCTCTCCAGATGAAATCTTGCGACCTGTCCGCTTGACCCTATCCCCTCCTCTCTTCTCCAGACCATTTCCGGAGACCTTCTCCCTTACCTCACCTTGCTCATCAACTCATCCTTGACCGCTGGCCATGTCCCTTCAGTCTTCAAGAGAGCGAGAGTTGCACCCCTCCTCAAAAAACCTACACTCGATCCCTCCGATGTCAACAACTACAAATCAGTATCCCCTTTTTCTTTTCTCTCCAAAACTCTTGAGCGTGCCGTCTATAGCCAACTCTCCTGCTATCTCTCTCAGAATGACCTTCTTGATCCAAACCAGTCAGGTTTCAAGACTGGTCATTCAACTGAGACTGCTCTTCTCTGTGTCACGGAGGCTCTCCGCACTGCTAAAGCTAACTCTCTCTCCTCTGCTCTTATCCTTCTAGACCTATCTGCTGCCTTTGATACTGTGAACCATCAGATCCTCCTCTCCACCCTCTCCGAGTTGGGCATCTCCGGCGCTGCTCACTCTTGGATTGCGTCCTACCTGACAGGTCGCTCCTACCAGGTGGCGTGGCGAGAATCTGTCTCCGCACCACGTGCTCTCACCACTGGTGTCCCCCAGGGCTCAGTTCTAGGCCCTCTCCTATTCTCTCTATACACCAAGTCACTTGGCTCTGTCATATCCTCACATGGTCTCTCCTATCATTGCTACGCAGACGACACACAATTAATTTTCTCCTTTCCCCCTTCTGATAACCAGGTGGCGAATCGCATCTCTGCATGTCTGGCAGACACATCAGTGTGGATGTCGGATCACCACCTCAAGCTGAACCTCGGCAAGACGGAGCTGCTCTTCCTCCTGGGGAAGGACTGCCCGCTCCATGATCTCGCCATCACGGTTGACAACTCCATTGTGTCCTCCTCCCAGAGTGCAAAGAACCTTGGCATGACCCTGGACAACACCCTGTCGTTCTCCGCTAACATCAAAGCGGTGACCCGATCCTGCAGGTTCATGCTCTACAACATTCGCAGAGTACGACCTACCTTACACAGAGATCGGCACAGGTCCTAATCCAGGCACTGGATTACTGCAACTCGCTGTTGGCTGGGATCCCTGCCTGTGCCATTAAACCCCTACAACTTATCCAGAACACTGCAGCCCGTCTGGTGTTCAACCTTCCCAAGTTCTCTCATGTCACCCCACTCCTCCGCACACTCCACTGGCTTCCAGTTGTGGCTCACATCTACTACAAGACCATGGTGCTTGCCTACGGAGCTGTGAGGGGAACGGCACCTCCTTACCTTCAGGCTCTGATCAGACCCTACACCCAAATGAGGGCACTACGTTCATCCACCTCTGGCGTGCTAGCTCCCCTACCTCTACGGAAGCACAGTTCCCGCTCAGCCCACACAAAGCTATTCGCTGCACTGGCACCCAAATGGTGGAACAAGCTCCCCCACGACGCCAGGACAGCGGAGTCACTGACCACCTTCCGGAGACACTTGAAACCCTACCTCTTTAAGGAATACCTGGAATAGTATAAAGTATTCCTTATTTTTAATACATTTGCAAAAAAAACTGTTTTCGCTTTGTCGTTATGGGTTATTGTGTGTAGATTGATGAGGGAAAACATTATTGTATCAATTTTAGAAAAAGGCTGTAACGTAACAAAATGTGGAAAAATATGTCAAGGGGTCTGAATACTTTCCGAATGTGCTGTATATATATATAAAAAAGAGTGAGCGACTGTGCAGATATTGACTGTATTATGTACTGATCAATATGAGCTGTCTATCCCTCTTCAGATTTTTTGAGAGCAATTATCATTTTCAATTGTGGGAGTATTGTCAGAGGGCTTTCTTTTTCGAGTTGCTATCTGTGCAGAATATCAGGTAGTTTTCATTAAACAAGGCCAACTACATCTCTGAGTCTAGGTTCGTCTGGGTTCATGCATTTTCATGTGGTTGGTGGGAGTAGTGAGTGTTGAGAGAGGGACTAGTTCATACAGGCCTCTTGCATTATCCTGAGATGGAGTTAAAACCAACAGGGCATGTGTTGACACGTCTGCTGTGACTTTTACCATCTCTCTTAATGAGATTTCCATCGATTCACTTTCGCTAAGAAATAAATCAATCGGCAACTCTATCAAAAATTGACACAACCAATTCTCAATGCACCATGTTCACCATGAACCTGGCATTAGCAGGTAATGAGACACCCTATACATCAGTATGCTTGTTGTTAGGAGACATGAGGGGAGATGACAGGTGGGAACAGCTAGTAGCACTGACTTTATTGGTGCAGATTACATGCAGTGTCAGAGATGGCACCGATGGAGAAGGCCGACATCTTGCGAGTTCCAACCCGACTTTGCTATTAAGTGACTTTTTCTGTACTATTATCACATATGACTGCCAAGCACTTTTGGACATTGACAGTTACTAACATCAGATCGACAATTACTAACCTCGATTTCAATTTCAAATCTGACTTCAACTCGGCATTTCCCTTGTTCACACTGTACGCTATTCCTTTGTTTCAAAACGCTGCAGACGAAGACGCGGTAGACGGGCTGGCATCCTGGTGAGACTTTTTGATTTGATTTATTAGGATCCTCAATTGCCGACGCAATTGCGACAGCTAGTCTTACTGGGGTCCGACACATAATGAAAAAGACATTACAGACAAAATACTTTACAATTTATATACATTAAAAAACATGAACATGTAGTGTGTTTGTGTGTGCATCTATCAGTTACACATACAGAGCATTCGGAAAGTATTCAGACCCCTTGACCTTTTCCACATTTTGTTACATTACAGCTTTATTCTAAAATTGATTTTTTTCTCATCAAACTACACACAACACCCCATAATGACAAAGCAAAAACAGGTTTTTAAAAAGTTTTGCAAATGTACACAAATACCTTATTTACATACGTATTCAGACCCTTTGCTATGAGACTCGAAATTGAGCTCAGGTGCATCCTGTTTCTATTGATCATCCTTGAGATGTTTCTACAACTTGATTGGAGTCCACCTGTGGTATATTCAATTGATTGGACATGATTTGGAAAGGCACACACCTGTCTATATAATGTCCCACAGTTGGCAGTGCATATCAGAGCAAAAACAAAGCCATCAGGTCGAAGGAATTGTCCGTAGAGCTCCGAGACAGGATTGTGTCGAGGCACAGATCTGGGGAAGGGTACCAAAACATTTCTGCAGCATTGAAGGTCCCCAAGAACACAGTGGCCTCCATCATTCTTAAATTAAAGAAGTTTGGAACCACAAGACTTCCTAGAGCTGGCCGCCCGGCCAAACTGAGCAATCGGGGGAGAAAGACCTTGGTCAGGGAGGTGACCAAGAACCCAATGGTCACTCTGACAGAGCTCCAGAGTTCCTCTGTGGAGATGGGAAAAACCTTCCAGAAGGACAACTATCTCTGCAGCACTCCACAAATCAGGCCTTTATGGTAAAGTGGCCAGACGGAAGCCACTCCTCAGTAAAAGGCACATGACAGCCCGTTTGGAGTTTGCCAAAAGGCACCTAAAGGACTCTCAGACCATGAGAAACAAGATTCTCTGGTCTGATGAAACCAAGATTGAACTCTTTGGCCTGAATGCCTTGCGTCACGTCTGGAGGAAACCTGGCACCATCCCTACGGTGAAGCATGGTGGTGGCAGCATCATGCTGTGGGAATATATTTCAGAGGCAGGGACTGGGAGACTAGTCAGGTTCGAGGGAAAGATGAATGGAGAAAAGTACAGAGAGATCCTTGATGAAAACCTGCTCCAGGACCTCAGACTGGGGCGAAGGTTCACCGACCAACAGGACAACGACCCTAAGCACACAGCCAAGACAACGCAGGAGTGGCTTCGGCACAAGTCTCTGAATATCCTTGAGTGGCCCAGCCAGAGCCCGGACTTGAACCCGATCGTTCATGTCTGGAGAGACCTGAAAATAGCTGTGCAGCGATGCTGCCCATCCAACCTGACAGAGCTTGAGAGGATCTGTAGAGAAGAATGGGAGAAAGTCCCTAAATACAGATGTGCCAAGCTTGTAGCGTCATACCCAAGAGGACTGGAGGCTGTAATCGCTGCCAAAGGTGCTTCAACAAAGTACAGAGTAAAGGATCTGAATACTTATGTAAATGTGATATTTCCGTTTTTTAATTTTTACCTGTTTTTGCTTTGTCATTATGGGGTATTGTGTGTAGATTGATGAGGATTTTTTTCTCCATCCATTTTAGAATAAGGCTGTAAATGTGGAAAAAGTCAAGGGGTCTGAATACTTTCCGAATGCACTGTACATGTCAGTATATACACACAACAAGTAGGTCACATGGGGAAGAGGCGTTGTGCTGTGAGATGTTGCTTTATTTGTTTTTTTAAACCAGGTTTGCTTTTCACTTGTGCTATATAAGATGGAAGGGAGTTCCATGCACTCATTGCTCTATAAAATACTGTATGTTTCCTTGAACCTGGGGACTGTGAAAAGACCCATGCTGGCATGTCTGGTGGGGTAAGTGTGTGTGTCAATGCTGTGTGTAAGTTGACTATGCAACAATTTGGAATTTCCAACACATTAATGTTTCTTTTAAAAACAAGAAGTGAAGCAGTCAGTCTTTCCTCAACTCTTAGCCAAGAGAGCAGAGCCTGCAGAACTTTCTTTGTGGAGTCAAAAAAACAGAGCATCTCTTTATTACGGACAGACCTCTGCCCATCTTCACAGCCATTGAATCTATATGTTTTGACCATGAAAGTTTACAATCTAAGGTAACACCAAGTAATTTAGTCTCCTCAACAGCCACACCATTCATTGCCAGATTCAGCTGAGGTCTAGAACTTAGGGAATAATTTGTACCAAATACTATGCTCTTAGTTTTAGAGATGTTCAGGACCAGTTTATTACTGGCCACCCATTCCAAAACTGACTGCAACTCTTTGTTAAGGGTTTCAGTGACTTCATTAGCTGTGGTTGAATCATCAGCATACATGGACACACATGCTTTGTTTAATGCCAGTGGCAGGTCATTGGTAAAAATAGAAAAGAGTAGAGGGCCAAGACTAAGACGAAGATAAAATTGACCAGCACTCCCCTCCATTTTATTGGCAAATGCCCAGCCACTTGAGAATAAGATGGATGAGCTTCGTTTGAGAGTCTCCTATCAGAGAGACTACAACAACTGCAATATTATATGCCCTACTGCAGAAACTTGGCTGGCTCAATCTATGAACATAGAACTCAGTGGTTTCTCCATGCAGCGGCACGATCGTACAGCAGCAGCCTCAGGCAAGTCCAAAGGGGGAGGGGTGTGCCTCATCATGAACTGTATGGGGCCATAAACAAACAAGAAACCACACACCCAGAATGCCCGCTACGACCTCAGAAAAGATATCAAACATGTAAAAGGTAATATAGGAGGAAGGTGGAAACCTATCACACCACCTCACACACTCGGCAGATGTGGAACGGCTTGCAGACGATAACGGATTACATACTGTCCCAGTATGTAATCCCGACATGTTTCAAGCTGACCACCATTGTCCCTGTTCCCAAGAACTCCAAGGTAACCTGCCTAAATGACTATAGCCCTGTAGCACTCACATCTGTAATTTTGAAGTGCTTTGAAAGGCTGGTCATGACACACATCAACACAATCATTCCAGACACCCTGGACTCACTCCAATTCCGATACCGCCCCAACAGATCCACAGATGACGCAATCTCAATTACACTGCCCTCTCCCACCTGGACAAGTGGACTACAAGAGAAAGAGGGGATAGCACGCCCCCATCCACATCGACAGGGCTGTAGTGGAGCGGATCGAGACTTAACATGGTCCACACACACCCGCACAGTCGTGAAGAGGGCACGACAGCACATCTTCCCCCTCAGGAGGCAGAACAATTTGGAATGGGCCCTCGGATCCTCAAAATGTTCTAGAGCTGCACCATCGAGGGCATCTTGAATGGCTGCATCACCACTTGGTATGGCAAATGCACGCCCTCAACCATAAAGCGCTACAGAGGGTGGTGCGGACAGCCCAGTACATCACTGTCATCCAGGACCTCTATATTATGCGGTTTCAGAGGCAGGAGCATCGGCTCTCGGACCAACAGGCTCAGAGACAGCTTATAGCCCAAGCCATTTGAGTGCTAAATAGCCATAAGACTGCTAAATAGTTAATTAAATGGTTACCCGGAATATCTGCATGGACCCTATCTTGCACTGACTCATTATGCACACTCACAAGACTATACAGTATATACACATTATATATACACTCACTCACACACACTCCACTGACACTCTCACACAAAACCCACACACATTTACATACGCACACACACAACACACACACGTACAGTATACCGACCAAGCACACACACACACACACGCACCACACACATACACACACAGACTCTCACACTCATCATATGCTGCTGCTACTCCGTTCTTTATTCTTACTCATATTATTACCAATCCTGATGCCTAGTCATTTAACCCTGCCTTTATGTACATATCTACCTCAAATTCCTCGTACCCCATGCACATTGATCTGGTACTGTATATAGCTTCATTCTTGTGTATTTTATTCCTTTTGTGTTACTATTTTTATTTTGTATTATTTTTAAAACTCTGAATCGTTGGGAAGGGCTCGTAAGCAAGCATTTCACGGTAAAGTCTACACCCATTGTATTCGGCATGTGACCAATAACATTTTATTTCATTTTATTTGATTATCCAGGCAGCACTTCTCCACCAAAATGAGCATCATCTTCATTTGGTTCATTAAAGCAGCGTGCTGCATGTGGAGAGATGGAGGATGAAGGGAATCAATAATAACAGAAGGCTCAGGAGGCAGGAGACTGAGAAGAAGGCTCTTTTTAAAGCCTTGATCCAATAAGGGAGATGTCAGTAATGTTCAGAGATGACAGGATGTAAAATATTCAATGTTCCGCATTAATTACCTCCCACCGGGGCACAGGGAGCTTTTTATTTTTTTCAGTGGGTGAAATGAGGAGGGGGGGCAGAGGAGGGGTTGGGCCAGGGTCGCTATGGGGTCTGGGTCCATTGGGTGGATCGCTAGGCAGAAATTTATTCAGAACTCAAAGTGACATGTTTATGAGTTGGAGAGAGAGAGAGAGAGAGAGAGAGAGAGAGAGAGAGAGAGAGAGAGAGAGAGAGAGAGAGAGAGAGAGAGAGAGAGAGAGAGAGAGAGAGAGAGAGAGAGAGAGAGAGAGAGAGAGAGAGAGAGAGAGAGAGAGAGAGAGAGAGAGAGAGAGAGAGAGAGAGAAAGAGAGAAAGAGAGAAAGAGAGAGAGAAAGAGAGAGAGAGTGTGTGTGTGTGTGTCTGTGTGTGTACATGTGTGTGTGTACGTGTGTGTGTGTGTGTGTGTTTGTGTGCGTGTGTGTGTTGACAGACAAAATGATGTTTTGAGAGGCGAATGACCAGGAACTCAGCAATTAAGTGTCTCAATTGCACTGATTGAGGATGACAGGGGAGCACAGAACACACACATAACAGAGCGGACACTTTGTTGCATTTACTGGGTTTATAAATTGTATCTGATAAGCAATTAATCGTCTAATTGGCCGTTGGAGAGCCTGTCGTTTCCCCTGGAGTCTCTCTCGCTCCGGTCGGCGGACGAGTGGAGAACACTGCCGATAAGACACTGATAGAGCTGGGTCATTGGAAAAACATCACAAAACTACTCCGTATGGAAAAGTAGCTAATAGGCTGAGTTTGAGACGATGAGAAGAGACACGTTGTTATTAGACATCAAAGTTCAAACTAAAAACCAAAGGGAATAGGGATTAACACACAGAGTAGGGGAACACACACTCACCCCTGTAAACAAGAACAGAAGAGCGGTATTAGGGTGAACATGTTAACAAAGCAGGGAAGTAGGCATCCTATTCTTTGTCTCTATTCTCTTAGAATCCTTTCTTCCTCTCTCACTCAAATCAGATGGAAACTGAGGAGTGTCTCTGGGGATGTCATACAACACTGTGTCTGATCTGAGCATGTTGTGTTTGGTTCCTCTCTACCTCCGCTGCAGCTGAGCTGTCAGTCAATCACAACATAAATGTGGAGATAATCAAATGAGCTTCCTCCGGTTTGCAGTGAACCGTCCGACACATAAAGAACATGATGGATGGATCAGAACAGCACACAAGCTGAGGGGGACTGAGCCATGCATTCACTGGGAGTGATTCTTAATGGAATTGACCCTGTAATAACCTCACCTCCCTCTCTCTCTTTCTCTCCTTTTATTCTCTCCATGCCAACGCCACGCCGCACACCCAAGAACAGGGCTTTTGTGAAAGAGGTCCGTTCTGTACACCAGACTGCCGCAGCTGCAATGTTTGCCTTGCCTCAGTACTGTATTTCAGTGAGTCAGCAGAATTCAGAATGCAGCAATTCATTATTAATCTGGTCCCAGGCGCAAATCCAACTGGGCAAAATGCTTCCCTCTCTTTCACGGTGGCACCATCAGGAAATCACTCTCTCTCTTTTTAATTAGCTATGTAGAGCCGCCACACAGGTGATCTCCTCTCCTGCTGTTCCACCTACACAGGGAGCTGGCTTTGTGCTGTAGGTAAGAGGGGAACTGGTAGGTAGGTACTCTACTCTATTTGTGCTTAATCAGTGGGGCTTTGGGTGGGACTGAATATATAATTAACATCAATGTCTAGCAACGCATGCAATCAGTTCTCCCTATAAATATTTACTGAAGTAGGGTTGTTTTTAATTTCAAACACACAGTATACAGTGTAAATAAATACACACACATACACACACTGATTGGCTGGATGTAAGTGTGGGTGTGTAGTTTCTGTGTTACTGTGGTATAATGTCTTAATGGACATAGTTGTCCAAGAAAACAGCATCTCCTTACTTGTCACATAAGAGGAAATGTGAATCCTCCCATAGATTGAAAAGTCAAAGTTTCTATTTCATATCGCTCAAACCTGCTGTAGAAAGGAAGATTGAGATGACCCTCATGATGTGCATAAAAAATTCCCTGTAGCCTCTGTCTGCTAAAGAATAGGACTGAACCAGCCAGGGAACACCATGTCCATGACAACCATCGCTCTTGGGAGAGAGGGGCTGTGATCAGCATTGCAGTGAATTTAGCCACATCATTTTGATGCAATTTAGTCATGAGTAATCCCATACTACTACTACTACTACTACTACTACTACTACTACTACTACTACTACTACTACTACTACTACTACTACTACTACTACTACTACTACTACTACTACTACTACTACTACTACTACTACTACTACTACTACTACTACTACTACTACTACTACTACTACTACTACTACTACTACTACTACTACTACTACTACTACTACTACTGCACACACGCTCAACAGTTTCCCATGTGTATCAAGAATGGTCCACCACCCAAAGGACATCCAACCAACTTGACCCAACTGTGGGATTCTTTGGAGTCAACATGGGCCAACATCCCTGTAGAACGCTTTCGACACCTTATAGAGACCATGCTCCCGACGACTTGAGGCTGCTTCTCCCAGTCAATACAGGTACTACATAATCATATTGGATGATAAATAACCTAGCTATGGAAGAGATTAGTCTACTATAGCGCGGGTCGGCTTGGTTGGTTGCTGTCTCTCTTCTCTTCCTCCCTCCTCCTTGTTCCCCGTGTCACTCACTCACACTCACAGTAGCCTACAGACACAGCACGGCCCCTGCACTTCTCTCTACCTTCTCTCCTTCATGCTTTATCAACTCCGGTTAATAAAGTAGCTTAAAAATGGACTTTTCTGCTGCTTCCCTCACTTGGATCAGATTGAACTGGGTCTGGATCCGACCAGGTCTATACAGAACAGATCTAGTTGTCCTCGGGTGTGTTCAGAACGGGTCTCGATATTTAAAAAATGTATTTATGCATATGGGAAAGCCCCAGGTCCATTTTGGAACGGGTCCAACTTTTTGGACCTGTGAAGGCCTCTAGTTCTGAGGGTAAAAGGGGGTGCAACTCAATATTAGGAAGGTGTTCCTAATGTTTTGTACACTCAATGCACTGAGAAATGGATGCCCAGAGTGAAATCCTTAAATACTTGTTGTTCATGGCCATGGTGGAGAGTTTGAAATCTGATTGATTGATTGCTTCTGTGGACAGGTGTCTTTTATACAGGTAACAAACTGAGATTAGGAGCACTCCCTTTAAGAGTGTGCTCCTAATCTCAGCTCGTTACCTGTATAAAAGACACCTGGGAGCCAGAAATCTTTCTGATTGAGAGGGGGTCAAATACTTATTTCCCTCATTAAAATGAAATCAATTTATAACATTTTTGACATGCGTTTTTCTTGATTTTGTTGTTGTTATTTTGTCTCTCACTGTTCAAATAAACCTACCATTAAAATTATAGACTGATAATTTCTTTGTCAGTGGGCAAACGTACAAAATCAGCAGGGGATCAAATACTTTTTTCCCTCACTGTTCAGTTAGTGAGTGCATACATTATAATGTTTTATTTTGAAATTTTTTCATACCGGTGTTTCTTGGCCCAAGCAGGTCTCTTCTTCTTATTGGTGTCCTTTAGTAGTGGTTTCTTTGCAGAAATTCGCCCAAGGGCTCCCGAGTGGCGCAGTGGTCTAAGGCACTGCATCTCAGTGCTTGAGGTGTCACTACAGACCCCCGGATTGATTCCAGGCTGTATCACAACCGGCCGTGATTGGGAGTCCCATAGGGCGGCGCACAATTGGCCCAGCGTCGTCTGGGTTTGGCCGGTGTAGGCCGTCTTTGTAAATAAGAATTTGTTCTTAACTGACTTGCCTAGTTAAATAAAGGTAAAATAAATATAAAAAAAGAGGCCTGATTCACACAGTCCCCTCTGAACAGTTGATGTTGAGATGTGTCTGTTACTTGAACTCTGTGAAGCATTTATTTGGGCTGCAATTTCTGAGGCTGGTAACTCTAATGAACTTATCCTCTGCAGCAGAGGTAACTCTAGGTCTTCCATTCCTGTGGCGGTCCTCATGAGAGCCAGTTTCATCATAGTGCTTGATGGTTTTTGCGACTGCACTTGAAGAAACTCCAAGAACGTTCTTGAAATGTTCAGTATTGACTGACCTTCATGTCTTAAAGTAATGATGGACTGTTGTTTCTCTTTGCTTATTTGAGCTGTTCTTGCCATAATATGGACTTGGTCTTTTACCAAATAGGGCTATCTTCTGTATACCCCCCTACCTTGTCACAACACAACTAATTGGCTCAAACGCATTAAGAAGGAAATAAATTCCACAAATTAACTTTTAACAAGGCACACCTGTTAATTGAAATGCATTCCAGGTGACTACCTCATGAAGCTGGTTGAGAGAATGTCAAGCGTGTGCAAAGCTGTCATCAAGGCAAAGGGTGGCTATTTGAAGAATCTCAAATATAAAATATATTTTGATTTGTTTAACACTTTGATTCCATATGTGTTATTTCATAGTTTTGATGTCTTCACTATTATTCTACAATGTAAAAAATTGTAAAAATAAAGAAAAACCCTTGAACGAGTAGGTGTCTTCAAACTTTTGACTGGTAGTGTATACGATCATAAATACTGTACACTAAACAAAAATATAAATGCAACATGTAAAGTGTTGGTCCCATGTTTCATGAGCTGAATAAAAAATCCCTGAAATGTTCCATACACACAAAAATATTATTTCTCGAACGTTGTTTTAGAGAATTTGGCAGTACATCCAACCGGCCTCACAACCTCAGACCATGTGTAACCACGCCAGCCTAGGACCTCCACATCCGGCTTCTTCAACTGTGGGATCGTCTGAGACCAGCCACCCGGACAGCTGATGAAACCGTGGGTTTGCAAAACCAAAGAATTTCTGCACAAACTGTCAGGAACCGTCTCAGGGAAGCTCATCTGTGTGTTCGTCATCCTCACCAGGGTATTGACCTGACTACAGTTCGGCGTCATAACCGACTTCAGTGGGAAAATGCTCACCTTCGATGGCCACTGGAACGCTGGAGAAGTGTGCTCTTCACGGATGAATCCCAGACAGTGAGTACGGCGTTGTGTGGGTGAGCGGTTTGCTGATGTCAACGTTGTGAACAGAGTGCCCCATGGTGGCGGTGGGGTTATGGTATGGGCAGGCATAAGCTAGGGACAACGAACACAATTGTATTTTATCGATGGCAATTTGAATACACAGAGATACCGTGACAAGATCCTGAGATCCATTGTCGTGCCATTCATCCACCGCCATCACATCATGTTTTAGCATGATAATGCACGGCCTCATGTCGCAAGGATCTGTACACAATTCCCGGAAGCTGGAAATGTCCCAATTCTTTCATGGCCTGCATAATCACCAGACATGTCACCCATTGAGCATGTTTGGGATGCTCTGGATCGACGTGTACGACATCGTGTTCCACCAGCCAATATCCAGCAACTTCGCACAGCCATTGAAGAGGAGTGGGACAACATTCCACAGGCCACAATAAACAGCCTGATCAACTCTATGCGAAGGAGATGTGTCGCGCTGAAAATGGTGGTCACATCAGATAATGACTGGTTTTCTGATCCACGCCCCTACCTTTTTTTTAAAGGTATCTGTGACCAACAGATGCATATCTGTATTCCCAGTCATGTGAAATCCATAGATTAGGGCTTAATGAATTTATTTCAATTGACTAATTTCCTTATATGAACTGTAACTCAGTAAAATCTTTGAAATTGTTGCATATTGCATTTATATTTTTGTTCAGTATATATAATTGTCGGGGAAACTTGGGGTGGGGTGGGGGGGGGTGGGCAAATAAAATCACCGCCATAAGAGAGATGTGAGTGGTTCAATCTGGCATTGACACTATCAGCACAACTCCCTTGTGCATCACAAAGTCAAACCGCTTCACTTTATTATCCTACATTGTTTTTCATCTTTTCTTTTCTAAAAACCCATTGTTGATGCAGAGAAGCCTGCCTGAGCACCACCAAGTGCTTTTCCTCCCTTTGTCACTCTCACTCTCTTCTTTTCTTTTTTCTCCTTCTCCCAGACATCTGAGCCAACAATCAATGCCATTTCATTCCAGTGAAGGAACAAACGGAATTCCAGCTGTGAGAGCGTAGCAGTGGGAGGTGAACAAAGCCTTTTTATGACGCTGTTCGCTCCCTGTGCTCCAACAGGGACACAGTGTGAGCATCAGACAGAATGCATGGTCCTCTGCGCCCCTGCCACCTCCACACACACACACACACACACACACACACACACACACACACACACACACACACACACACACACACACACACACACACACACACACACACACACACATACACACACCCGGCAGGTGAAACACGGCAGGTAAAAGTGCAATGTAAACCATATTACTCAATAAATACTACTACTACTACTACTACTACTACTGCTGCTGCTGCTGCTGCTACTACTACTACCACTGCTGTTAAGCAAGGCACTTAACCCTAATTGCTCCTGTAAGTCGCTCTGGATAAGAGCGTCTGCTAAATGACTAAAATGTAATGTAAATGTTAATTCTTCTATACTAAAGTGCATTTGTGACATTTAGATCAAGCGAAGAAGTAAACACATTAACGTAATGCGCTGGACGTTTTCATATGACTCAACAGGTGATTATTGTCTGTGTTATGGCCGTGTTTCTGCATTGACCCACACTGTTCCTCTAATGACAATTACTAGCTTCTGCTGCTGATGCTGATATTGGACGGTCAATGCCTCTGCCAGGACTTCAGAATTGAAAAATATATTGTGTAGCTAGCTACCTCTCAGCGTCACAGCACAGGGAGAAGTGTTTCATTAAAATCTGATAGAGATGTGCCAGTGAGGAAGGAAATTAAATGAAAAAAGGAGGCTTGAAAGAACATATCAGCTCTCCCAAAATAGTGGCATTAAGAGGAACTAATAGTGCACTGCACACAATTGTGGTACACATAAGGAATGTTGAATATAGAAGGGTTTACTGCACCACTATGCAGTACCGTATACATGTATAGTGTTTTGAATGAGTACTGCTATCTTATCTGGGCAGCTTTACCCACCATACAACTTTACCCACCATACAACTGTACGCCAGATAATATTGGTTTGTCTAGTTTTTCAGTTCATACATATTGCAATGAACATGAATGGAAATACATTGGACCCACCAACCATCCAGTGGCTGATCAAAGCCCCATAGCACTGTGCTGCAACCCCCCCTCCCCACTCGCCCACCCCCTGGCCTTGCTAGCTGCCAGCTGCATGTGTTCGCCTCAGGCATAGCCCTGCCTAGCCGTCTGACCAGCTGTGGCCTCCCCCCTAGGCAAGGGAGATGGAGGGAAAGAGAGAGAGAGAAGGAGAAACAGAGAGAGAGAGAGAGACATGCACACGACTGACCAATAGACATCATCTATTTTCCCCCACTCTTACGGATGTTCTTTGTCCATATTCCAGGCCTGTCCTTGAGAATGTGAAATTAATAGATTTGTAAGATTGACATGGCCACACACACAAACACAAACACAAACACAGCTATGGTGTGTGCTATATTGGCATAGTGGAGGTTAGAAGATGCCCGATATAACTGAATAGGCACAGCAAGCCCAGCTAGGCTCTGCAGATTTCTTAATGAATGCACTGACATTTCTTTTAATCGCCCCTACCCATTGTTAGATTTTGTCAGACACAGCAGGAGGTGTGAGTGAAGGAGGAAAAAATAAGTGTGGTCATAACTAATGAAAAACATAAATCGCTAGAGTACAACAGATTGTGCACAAGATGGCAGAAATAATTCTGTCCTCCCCGGGGGAATGGAGCACTCTGCAGACCACTCTGAGTGCCCAGCCAACATTAACACGCATTACACGACCAAGCGATTACAGCATCAAGGTGATAACACGCTGTTCTTTTCCTTTCCCATTTGTTTATTGGAATTAATTTCTAATAGCTTATAATACGTTTTCTGACAAATGCAGATTCAGCCTCAATGCAAAACAACATTGAAACTCTTCATGATACAGTAATAGGAATAGTGCAGAAACGCACAGAACCACAGTCATTGTGTACTGCACTGTGTTCTCTAAACAGTCATTGGGTACTGCACTGCATTCTCTAAACAGTCATTGTGTACTGCACTGCATTCTCTAAACAGTCATTGTGCACTGCACTGCATTCTCTAAACAGTCATTGGGTACTGCACTGCGTTCTCTAAACAGTCATTGGGTACTGCACTGTGTTCTCTAAACAGTCATTGTGTACTGCACTGCGTTCTCTAAACAGTCATTGTGTACTGTACTGCGTTCTCTAAACAGTCGTTGTGTACTGCACTGCGTTCTCTAAACAGTCATTGTGTACTGCACTGCGTTCTCTAAACAGTCATTGTGTACTGCACTGCGTTCTCTAAACAGTCGTTGTGTACTGCACTGCGTTCTCTAAACAGTCATTGTGTACTGTACTGCGTTCTCTAAACAGTCATTGTGTACTGCACTGCGTTCTCTAAACAGTCATTGTGTACTGCACTGCGTTCTCTAAACAGTCATTGTGCACTGGGTTCCATTCTCTACCACTTAAGATAGAGAGACTTATTGGCATTCTAATTAATGAGAGAATTTAATGATGCACATGTGTAATATTTGCATAATATATTACAATGGTGGAGGACTAATCTGTTACTTGATTTAAATTAATTACATTCGGCAAGTTGATTAAATCACTCTCAATTTGTGGTTGCACTAAAAGCAATCAACAAGGGAAATGTTGAATTACATTTACTTTAATAAAATTGACATATTATATTGGCAATGCATTATGCCGACTTCAGAGGAATACATTCCACTTGAGGTCAGAGAGGAACCGAGGCAGACATTACTGCTACTGAACATTTCTGAATTAGACATTTCTAGTTTCTGTATTCTTCAAATTCATTCTTCTACATTTCTTGAGGGGATAGTGTATCTTAGAAGACACGAGAGACAGTACATAAAAATAACTTATATGTACAACAAATCATTATGCATTCTTGCATAAAAGCGTTTAACAATGTTTTTTCGTGTTAGGTCACACATATTTATGGTATGATACTTTGAAATGTGTGTAAGCTGCCTTGTATCCACTCTTCAGTGTCAGATATGAAAACACAAACACACAGCGTTGTGTGCTGCCTGAAGGCTGGATTTACAGAGCTCTCGCTCTCTGTCTCTGTCTCTCTCTCTCTCTCTCGCTCTCTCTCTCTCTCTCTGTCTCGCTCTCTCTCTCTCTCTGTCTCTCTCTCTCTCTCTCTCTCTCTCTCTCTCTCTCTCACACACGCACAAGAGAAAGGGATGTGCTCATGTGTCACGTCTTCAAACAAAGTGGCACATTCTTCATAGGCATTTTAATATGCAACGATGGAAACAAGCTCAAGGAAAAATGGCTCTAACGTGACGTCTGTACCGATTACATTACCAGTTCCTATGCTGCATATCCCACTACAACTCCTTTCTCTCCTAGAATGTTTTCGTCTGTCAGTAGAATATCCCTACTATCTAAATGAGTACTTGAAAGTCCCCTAAAATGACCCTAACTATCCTTCCCTTCTCAATGCAAACAATCTCTTAATAACTCAATTGCTTTTTTATGCTCAGTATTGAGCCCAAAGATCTCCTTGCCAAACCCCTAGCCCTCCACGGCTCTGTAATAGACAGTGGAGCTGAAATTAAGGGAGATGGATTTTCTCTCAATCCGCTTAAGACATCAGACGCTGAGTGACTTTGTTTCATTTTTTAAAGAAGCATTTTAATACAGCTCCTTTCATGTGTGAGTGCCTTCCCACTGTTAAAGACTTGAGTCAAGAGACCACAGTTAGGCTTAGACGTCATTGGAGAACGACAGCGACTCACTCCAGTCATCAGGACTAAATGGTTCTCTGCTCTGCTCTCTGAGTCAGTACAATCTCTCTCATGGTTCTAGCTGGTAGACTAGAATAGCACATATTTGAGTAGTGTGGGTTATGTTGGTAAAGTGCATCAAACAGCACAGTATGCAAGATCAAGAGAGATACTTTCCATTCCAGAACCTTATCTGTGGACACAAAGGGAATTTTTGGTTCCAGAAATTGTCACGCCCTGGCTCTGGGGACTCTAGTATGTTGAGCCAGGGTGTGAGTTTTCATTTGTGTTCGGTCTAGTATTGTGTTTCTATGTTGGCCGGTGTGGTTCTCAATCAGAGGCAACGTGAATCAGCTGTTGCTTGTTGTCTCTGATTGGGAACCATACTTAGTCAGCCTGTTTCCCACAGTATGGTGTGGGATCTTGTTCCTTTTGGTTTGTGTTTGTACCGTAGGACTTCACGTATCGTTTGTTGTTTTGTTCGTGTATCATTATTTAATAAATATGTTCACCTTCCACGCTGCGCCTTGGTCCTCTGTACCCGACGATCGTGACAGAAGATCCCACCAACACTGGACCAAGCAGCGTGTTCAGGAGCCAGCGACAGAGGTATCGCTAAAGGACATCAACCTCGACTGGGCCTGGCCCACGGGGAGGAGAGACCCCCAGAACATTTTTAGGGGGGGGCCCACGCCGTGGACGACGGGGCAGCAGGAGGCCGCGATAGAGCGGTCCAGCGGGTTTGCAGAGGAGGCCGCCAGGTTAAGGGGGCCACTGGTCACAGAGGAGAGGGAAAGTGTAGAGGCACGGCGAGAGGTACTGGGGTGTGTTACCAGTCCGGTCCGGCCCGTTCCTGATCCCTGCGTAGGGCCAGTGGTCTGTGTCCCCAGTACGGTCCGGCCTGTTCCTGTTCCTCGCATCGAGCCTGTGGTGCGCGTCGTCAGCCCGGCCCAGCCTGTTCCTGCTCCCCGCACCAAGCCTATGGTGCGCGTCGCCAGCCCGGCCCGGCCTGTTCCTGCTCCCCGCACCAAGCCAATGGTGCGCGTCGCCAGCCCGGTCTGGCCCGCTCCTGCTCCCCGCACCAAGTCTATGGTGAGCGTCGCCAGCCCGGTCTGGCCCGCTCCTGCTCCCCACACCAAGCCAGTGGTGTGCGTCGTCAGTCCGGCACGGCCCGTGCCTGTTCCACCGGTGCCTGGTCCGGCACCGGTCAGCTGCTTCACGCCGGAGCTAGAGCAATCCGCTCCACCAGTGTGCAGTCCAGCTCCGGCCAGCGGGGCCAGACCGGACCAGGGGTACTTTGGGGGGTTGGAGAGGGAGTGGGGATCAGGCCCGGAGCCGGATCCGCCGCCAAGGCGGAGTGCCCACCCGGTCCCTCCCCTGTGGTGTTTGGTTGGCGCGGCCAGAGTCCGCGCCTTTGGGGGGGGGTACTGTCACGCCCTGGCTCTGGGGACTCTAGTATGTTGAGCCAGGGTGTGAGTTTTCATTTGTGTTCGGTCTAGTATTGTGTTTCTATGTTGGCCGGTGTGGTTCTCAATCAGAGGCAACGTGAATCAGCTGTTGCTTGTTGTCTCTGATTGGGAACCATACTTAGTCAGCCTGTTTCCCACAGTATGGTGTGGGATCTTGTTCCTTTTGGTTTGTGTTTGTACCGTAGGACTTCACGTATCGTTTGTTGTTTTGTTCGTGTATCATTATTTAATATATATGTTCACCTTCCACGCTGCGCCTTGGTCCTCTGTACCCGACGATCGTGACAGAAATACAATTTCCTTTAAACTACACTGAGCAAAAAATATGAACGAAACATGTAAAGTGTTGGTCCCATGTTTCATGAGCTGAAATAAAAGATCCCAGAAAATGTTCATATGCACAAAAACCTCTCAAATGTTTTGTACAAATTTGTTTACATCCCTTTTAGTGAGAATTTCTCCTTTGCCAAGATAATCCATCCACCTGACAGGTTTAGTATATCAAGAAGCTGATTAAACAGTATGATCATTACACAGGTGCACCTTGTGCTGGGGACAATAAAAGGACACTCTAAAATGCCACAGATTCCTCAAGTTTTGAGGGAGCGTGCAATTGGCATGCTAACTGCAGGAATTAGGCTGCAGGAATGTCCACCAGAGCTATTGCCAGAGAATTGAATGTTAATTTCTCTACCAATGTTGTTTTAGAAAATTTGGTAGTACGTCCAACCGGCCTCACAACTACAGACCACGTGTAACCACGCCAGCCCAGGACCTCCACATACGGCTTCTTCACCTGCGGGATCATCTGAGACCAATCACCCGGACAACTGATGAACTGTGGGTTTGCACAACCAAATAATTTCTGTACAAACTGTCAGAAACCGTCTCAGGGAAGCTCATCTGCGAGCTCGTCGTCCTCACCAGGGTCTTGACCTGACGGCAGTTCGGCATCGTAACCGACTTCAGTGGGCAAATGCTCACCTTCGATGGCCACTGGCACGCTGGAGAAGTGTGCTCTTCACGGATTAAACCCGGTTTCAACTGTACCGGGCAGATGGATTCAAATGTACCGGTCAGATGGCAGACGTGTGGGGGAGTGGTTTTCTGATGTCAACGTTGTGAACAGAGTGCTCCATGGTGGCAGTGGGGTTATGGTATGTGCAGGCATAAGCTACGGACAACGAACACAATTGCATTTTATCGATGACAATTTGAACGCAAAGAGATACCGTGGCGAGATCCCATTTATCCGCTGCCATCACCTCATGTTTCAGCATGATAATGCACAGCCCCATGTCGCAAGGATCTGTACACAATTCCTGGAAGCTGAAAATGTTATTCCATGGCCTGCATACTCACCAGACATGTCACTCATTGAGCATGTTTGGGATGCTCTGGATCGACGTCTATGACAGTGTGTTCCAGTTCCAGCCAATATCCAGCAACTTCACACAGCCATTGAAGAGAAGTGGGACAACATTCTACAGGCCACAATCAACAGCCTGATCAACTCTATGTGAAGGAGATGTGTTGCACTGCATGAGGCAAATGGTGGTCACACCATATACTGACTGGTTTTCTGATCCACGACCATACCTTTTTTTTAAGGTTTCTGTGACCAACAGATGCATATCTGTATTCCTAGTAATGTGAAATCCATACATTAGGGCCTAATTAATTTACTTAAATTGACTAATTTCCTTATATGAACTGTCACTCAAATCTTTGAAATTGTTGCATGTTGCTTTTATATTTTTGTTCAGTGTAATTCCATCGATGATACAGACTCTGACATTTCAGGATCCAAACTTGTCACTCTCAACTGTGTGTTTAAAGGGAAAAGAGAGAGAGATAGTGGAAGGCCAGTTCAGACTGAAGTGAATGTTCGGTGTGTTATGTGGGGGACTTCCTCTGCTAGCCTGATAACAGGGCCTATACCTGCTCTGGCACAATGGGGATGTCATTTGTGTCAACACAACTGATTTTATTAGATTTTATTAGGATCCCCATTAGCCGACGCCAATGGTGACAGCTAGTCTTACTGGGGTCTGACATATAACGAAAAAGACACTACAGGCAAAATACTAAAAAAATGTGAGAGGGAAAAGTCACGTAGTGTCCTCACAGGTCAAAGGTCCTGCATCCTTCTCTCTGTATGTTATCTCAAATGGCTTTTCTACTATAGTATACACTTCTGTAGTGCATCACCTCAGATGCAGGAAGCTATATGAGGTGGGTGTGAGAAGATCATGGAGCTACAGAAGTTGGTCATGGCCACATCTACAGAAAGCAGAAATATGGAACATTTGGGTGATAGGAAGGATAAAGATAAATATTATTACCTGTTATGAGGAGGGTGAACAGCAGGACCAGTTGGAGAACATGGAAAGAAAAAGAGAGAATACAATCATTAGAAAGTTAAATATAGACCAATAGGACAGTTTCTTTGTATAGGAAGTAGACAAACACACACACACATACATACAGTTGAAGTCGGAAGTTTACATACACTTAGGTTAGAGTCATTAAAACTTGTTTTTTCAACCACTCCACAAATTTCTTGTTAACAAACTATAGTTTTGGCAAGTCGGTTAGGACATCTACTTTGTGCATGACACAAGTAATTTTTCCAACAATTGTTTACAACCAGATTATTTTACTTATAATTCACTGTATCACAATTCCAGTGGGTCAGAAGTTAACATACACTAAGTTGACTTTGCCTTTAAACAGCTTGGATAATTCCATTAAATGATGTCATGGCTTTAGAAGCTTCTGATAGGCTAATTGACATCATTTGAGTCAATTGGAGGTGTAGCTGTGAATGTATTTCAAGGCCTACCTTCAAACTCAGTGCCTCTGTGCTTGACATCATGGGAAAATCTAAAGAAATCAGCCAAGACCTCAGAAAAGAAATTGTAGACCTCCACAAGTCTGGTTCATCATTGGGAGCAATTTCCAAACGCCTGAAGGCACCACGTTCATCTGTACAAACAATAGTACGCAAGTATAAACACCATGGGACCATGCAGCCGTCATACCGCTCAGGAAGGAGACACGTTCTGTCTTTTAGAGATGAACGTACTTTGGTGCAAAAAGTGCAAATCAATCCCAGAACAACAGCAAAGAACCTTGTGAAGATGCTAAAGGAAATAGGTACAAAAGTATCTATATCCACAGTAAAACAATCTTATATCGACATAACTTGAAAGGCCGATCAGCAAGGAAGAAGCCACTGCTCCAAAACCGCCATAAAAAAGCCAGACTACGGTTTGCAACTGCACATGGGGACAAAGATCGTACTTTTTGGAGAAATGTCCTCTGGTCTGATGAAACAAAAATAGAACTGTTTGGCCATAATGACCATCGTTATGTTTGGAGGAAAAAGGGGGTAATTGCAAGCCGAAGAACACCATCCCAACCGTGAAGCACGGGGGTGGCAGCATCATGCAGTGGGGGTGCTTTGCTGCACGAGGGACTGGTGCACTTCACAAAATAGATGGCATCACGAGGAAGGAAAATTATGTGGATATATTGAAGCAACATCTCAAGACATCAGTCAGGAAGTTAAAGCTTGGTCGCAAATGGGTCTTCCAAATGGACAATGACCCCAAGCATACTTCCAAAGTTGTGGCAAAATGGCTTAAGGACAACAAAGTCAAGGTATTGGAGTGGCCATCACAAAGCCCTGACCTCAATCCTATAGAAAATTTGTGGGCAGAACTGAAAAAGTGTGTGCGAGCAAGGAGGCCTACAAACCTGACTCAGTCAGGAGCAATGGGCCAAAATTCACCCAACTTATTGTGGGAAGCTTGTGGAAGGCTACCTGAAACATTTGACCCAAGTTAAGCAATTTAAAGGTAATGCTACCAACTACTAATTGTGTGTATGTAAACTTCTGACCCACTGGGAATGTGATGAAAGAAATAAAAGCTGAAATAAATCATTCTCTCTACTATTATTCTGACATTTCACATTCTTAAAAAAAAAGTGGTGATCCTAACTGACCTAAAACAGGGAATTCTTACTAAGATTAAATGTCAGGAATTGTGAAAAACTGAGTTTAAATGTATTTGGCTAAGGTGTATGTAAACTTCCGACTTCAACTGTACATACATACAGTGGGGAAAAAAAGTATTTAGTCAGCCACCAATTGTGCAAGTTCTCCCACTTAAAAAGATGAGAGAGGCCTGTAATTTTCATCATAGGTACACGTCAACTATGATGACAAAACTTTCTCAATACTTTGTTATATACCCTTTGTTGGCAATGACACAGGTCAAACGTTTTCTGTAAGTCTTCACAAGGTTTTCACACACTGTTGCTGGTATTTTGGCCCATTCCTCCATGCAGATCTCCTCTAGAGCAGTGATGTTTTGGGGCTGCCGCTGGGCAACACAGACTTTCAACTCCCTCCAAAGATTTTCTATGGGGTTGAGATCTGGAGACTGGCTAGGCCACTCCAGGACCTTGAAATGCTTCTTACGAAGCCACTCCTTCGTTGCCCGGGCGGTGTGTTTGGGATCATTGTCATGCTGAAAGACCCAGCCACGTTTCATCTTCAATGCCCTTGCTGATGGAAGGAGGTTTTCACTCAAAATCTCACGATACATGGCCCTATTCATTCTTTCCTTTACACGGATCAGTCGTCCTGGTCCCTTTGCAGAAAAACAGCCCCAAAGCATGATGTTTCCACCCCCATGCTTCACAGTAGGTATGGTGTTCTTTGGATGCAACTCAGCATTCTTTGTCCTCCAAACACGACGAGTTGAGTTTTTACCAAAAAGTTCTATTTTGGTTTCATCTGACCATATGACATTCTCCCAATCCTCTTCTGGATCATCCAAATGCACTCTAGCAAACTTCAGACGAGCCTGGACATGTATTGGCTTAAGCAGGGGGACACGTCTGGCACTGCAGGATTTGAGTCCCTGGCGGCGTAGTGTGTTACTGATGGTAGGCTTTGTTACTTTGGTCCCAGCTCTCTGCAGGTCATTCACTAGGTCCCCCCGTGTGGTTCTGGGATTTTTGCTCACCGTTCTTGTGATCATTTTGACCCCACGGGGTGAGATCTTGCGTGGAGCCCCAGATCGAGGGAGATTATCAGTGGTCTTGTATGTCTTCCATTTCCTAATAATTGCTCCCACAGTTGATTTCTTCAAATCAAGCTGCTTACCTATTGCAGATTCAGTCTTCCCAGCCTGGTGCAGGTCTACAATTTTGTTTCTGGTGTCCTTTGACAGCTCTTTGGTCTTGGCCATAGTGGAGTTTGGAGTGTGACTGTTTGAGGTTGTGGACAGGTGTCTTTTATACTGATAACAAGTTCAAACAGGTGCCATTAATACAGGTAACGAGTGGAGGACAGAGGAGCCTGTTAAAGAAGAAGTTACAGGTCTGTGAGAGCCAGATATCTTGCTTGTTTGTAGGTGACCAAATACTTATTTTCCACCATAATTTGCAAATAAATTCATTAAAAATCCTACAATGTGATTTTCTGGAAATGTTTTCCTCAATTTGTCTGTCATAGTTGACGTGTACCTATGATGAAAATTACAGGCCTCTCTCATCTTTTTAAGTGGGAGAACTTGCACAATTGGTGGCTGACTAAATACTTTTTTTCCCCACTGTACATATGGACACAGACACACATCCCAGCTAGCACATAACATTCTGAGAACCATTTGTTTCTTAGAGCTTTGTGAGATCGTGGTTGTGTTATTTTGCACACAACCTTTCCACACATTTCTGGGAATGGCTTTGAAACATTCTCAGCACATTTAAGGAACACATTATTTTCTTGGTATTTTATTACTTTAAAAGAACGTTTCCTAAAAGTTGAAAAAATATAGATTTAATTTCAATTTTGGTAATTTTGGTCAACTGGTTTGACATTGGGAATGTTCTCAAATAGTTCCAATAGTTTCAAAACCGCAAGAAAATGTTAGTAACGTTCAGAGAACTTTCTAAGAATGTTATTTAAAAACATATACATTCCGTTCTTAGCATCTACAAAACTCTCGCTATCCTCTATCTTGTTAAATGTGTTCAGGTGTGTTGGCCACGCACACTAATTGGCCACACCTGATCTTAATGAGTGCTTGTTTCCTTTGAAATGGGGTCTATTTGAATAGACTAAAATGAACAGCTTCGTATGCGTAAAAAAAACATGGCATGCTAGCTCCATCCATGTATCATATCTGTGCTTGGAGTTCAAAAAAGTTTACCCAAAATAAGATAGCAGTGTTATTAAAAGTCTTATTGATACATTCAGTAAAAGTTTTAAGGAAGTTATAAAAAAAACTCAAAATAACCTATAATTTCTGTTCTCAGAGCATTAATAAAACCGCCCATGAAAACCTTCAAGGAACCAGATTAAAACGTTCTCAGAACCTCCCTGCAACCTAAAACAGTTCCCAGAACAGTGAACATTTTCACTTCTGTTCTCAGAACGTTTAAAAACTTTAAGTTTTACTGGTCAGGAAATCTATAGCTTCGTTCCCACAACCAATGTAAAACAAAAAACATACCACAACGTCCAAGGAACCAAATGTGCTAGCTGGGGTACCAGGGTGTTTGTGTCTCAGGGGAAGAATGTGGATCTGATCTCCATCACCTATGACTTGACATAAATTAATCAAATCTCACATTGTTGTCAATTTTTGCTCAATCTTGCATGCTTTCTCAAACAGCTGTAACTGTATATGCATTCGTAAATCAGGTCCTTTCTTGAGTTGGGCTCTGGGATGTAACAACCGTTGAGCATCTGATCTTATGGTTGATTGTGGAGAAAAGGAGTGGAGTGTGTTAGAGTATGTGTGTGTGTGTTTATCCCACATCTGTTGCAAGGGGATAAGGATGTTAGGGAGAATATAGGATGAACCACAATAATTGTTTGCTAAAATAATAATTGCTTGACAAAAATGTAATGTAATACAATGACAATCCGGGTTATAGGTAACAATCCTACGCATGAACTGCCGACATTATTACGCATATTAATTGATAATGATGGAAATTAAGATATGCAAGATATTTGAATAGATATATATTTTTAAATAGCTATATATATATTGAGGTGAGAGCATTGGAAATGCTTTTGGCGGTTGACCTGCTTCTGTTTTGTGGGTGGCACTGTGTGCTGTTTTCAATGGATGGGTCCTGGCCTGGTCCTGGGGGGGGGGGGGGGGGATATACTTCTCCCATGGGCAAAGAAACTCAAAAAGGGTGATGATATTAATTAACAGTAATTTCGATCCGAATGTGCAAATTGTCCAAACAGATCCGCAAGGTAGATGGATTATTTTAAATATGCTATTGGACCATAAACAGATATGGCTCATTAACCTTTACGGACCAAATAATGATGATCCACACTTCTTTGACAATATATATAATAAATGATCAACCCTGCAAGCAATACACGACTCTATTATTATGGTGGCAGAATATAATACCGTTTTAAATAGCTCAATGGACCGTAAAGGAAATCACACAACAAACTATCACCCTCATGCTCTTAAGGAAATTGTGAATGTCATGGATACATTAGAACTAGTAGATATATGGAGGCTTAAATATCCTGATCTAATGAGATATACATGGCGGAGACTCAATCAAGCTAGTCGTCTTGACTTCTTTCTTATGTCATTCTCGTTTGCACCAAAAGTTTAAAAAGTGTTGATAGGGGACAGAATGCGGTCAGACCATCATATAATTGGCATATACATTACTCTCACTGAATTTCCACGTGGGCGAGGATATTGGAAATGTAATCAAAGCCTATTGGATGAAAACTTGTTTTTAACTAGGACAGAGGAATGTATAACTGATTTTTTCCGACATAACATAGGTACAGCAAATCCCCTTATTGTATGGGACACTTTTAAATGTGCCTTTAGAGGCCATGCAATTCAGCACTCATCTCGAAAAGAAAAGCAATTTAGGTCAAAAGAGTCCATACTAACAAAGGAAATAGAAGGTCTAACAAAACAGATAGATAGCAATAAAAACTGTAACATAGAGGCTCAGAATAAATTAGAGGAAAAACAAAAAGAAATGGAGAAACTTATTCAAGAAAGATCAAGTGTAATATATTATTAAAAAATAAAGCAAACTGGATGGAATATGGAGAAAAATGCACTAAATTATTTTTTAATCTTCAACATAGAAATGCTACCAAAAATAATTTACTGAAACTGGTTACAAATGACGGAGTCACCCATGATTCACCAAATGATATTTTGAAGGAGGAAACAAAGTACTTTAAGCATATGTTTTCGTTTCAGTCGCCTCCATCTCCTCTAACTGAAGTTAATTGTAGAGATTTTTTTCTATTGATAATGTAAAATTAACAGCCATACAGAAAGGCTCATGTGAAGGTGAAATTACAGATGAGGAACTTCTGGATGCAATTAAAGACTTTAAGTCCGGGAAAACTCCAGGGTTGGATGGCATACCAGTCGAGGTATACCAAACCTTTTTTGATATATTCAGAGGACCGTTATTAGCATGTTTTAACCACTCCTATGTAAATGGTAGATTATCAGACACTCAAGAAGTAGGTCTGATTTAATTATTACTGAAACAAGATACAAGTGGAAAATATAAAGATCCAGTCCATTAAAAAATTGGAGGCCCCTTACACTTCAGTGTTGTGATGCAAAGTTTCTAGAAAAATGTATAGCGCATATAATTTAAAAGGTATTGTCGGACATTATTCATTCTAATCAGACAGGATTTTTACATGGACGATACATTGAAGATAATATAAGGCAAGTACTGGAAACAATAGAACACTATGAAAAATCTGGGAAACCAGGCCTGCTATTCATAGCAGACTTTGAAAAGGCATTTGATAGTAACCCTAGGTGTAAAATAGTAAATAATGGCTATTTCTCCGAAAGTTTTAAACTGTCAAGAGGAGTGAAACAAGGTTGTCTACTATCGGCATATCTATTTATTATGGCCATCAAAATGTTAGCTATTAAAATCAGATCCAACAATAATATCAAGGGATTAGAAATCCAGGGCTTAAAAACAAAGGTGTCATTGTACGCTGATGATTCATGTTTTCTTTTAAATCCACAACTTGAATCCCTCCACAGCCTCATAGAGGATCTAGATACATTTTCTATCTCTCTGGATTTCAAACAAATTATGATAAATGTACTATATTATGTATTGGATCACAAAAAAATACAATTTTTACATTAGCATGTAGTTTACCAATAAAATGGTCTAATAGTGATGTGTATATACTCGGAATACATATCCCAAATGAAATAAATGATCTCTCTCCAATACATTTTAATAGAAAGTTAGCAAAAACTAGATCTTGCTACCATGGAAAGATAAATACCTGTCAATTTGTGGAAAAATCACCCTGATTAACTCTTTAGTATTATCCCAGTTTACCTATTTGCTTATGGTCTTGCCTACGCCTAGCGAACAGTTTTTTAAATTATATGAGAAAAAAATATTCCATTTTATTTGGAACGGCAAGCCAGACAAAATTAAACGGGCCTATTTATATAATGAATATAAATTCGGAGGACAGAAATTATTAAATATAAAAGCATTAGACCTATCACTAAAAGCTTCAGTCATACAAAAGTTATACTTAAATCTGAACTGGTTCTCTAGCAAATTAGTAAGATTGTCTCACCCAATGTTCAAGAATGGCCTTTTTCCCTTTATCCAGATTACAACCTCTCACTTTCAGTTATTTGAAAAGGAAATAATCTCCCAAATATCACTATTTCTAAAACAAGCCATAGAAAGTTGGTTACAATTTCAATTTCATCCTCCAGAAACTACAGAACAAATAATGCAACAAATGTTGTGGTTAAACTCAAATATACTAATTGATCAAATAAAAAAATATATATATAATCTTCGTAAATGATATCATAGGTAGGACTGGTGGAGTTATGTCGCACATGCAGCTAACAAAGACATATGGAAATGTCTGCTCTACCCAAAATTACAACCAAATAATTGCAGCATTACCGCAAAAATGGAAGAGGAAAGTGGAAGGGGGAAAAAGTAAGGAACTTGTCTGTCAGCCCTTCATTAAAGAACATAATTGGTTAAAGAAAATTGTGATAAATAAAAAAGTATACCAGTTTCATTTAAGGACCAAAGGATTGACAACCGTCCCATATAGATTGCAAAATAGTTGGGAAGAGATTTTTGACGTACCGATTCCATGGCATAGTGTTTATGAACTGATGCGCAAAACGATGCAGGATTCAAAACGTCTGATTTTTCAATTTAAATGATTATATAAAATTCTTGCTACCAATAGAATGTTATTTATATGGGGGATACAATCTTCCCAGCTCTGCAGATTTTGCTCTCGAAGAGACAGAATCATTAGATCATTCGTTTTGGTACTGTCCATTTGTAGCTTGTTTTTGGACACAGGTCCAGGAATGGCTAAAGGATTGCAATATTTACCTGGAGCTAACCCTGCAGATAGCACTACTGGGTGATCTGAAAAGTCATAGTCAATCGATCAACAATATAATAATACTTTTAGCAAAAATGTTTATTTTCAATTTACAATCTGTAGAAACAGTGAGATTTGAAGGATTCAGAACTTTTGTAAAACATCACAGTACAGTTGAAAAATATATGGCAAATAGAAATCCAATATGGATGTGTAAAGAGATAGATGGGTGGTGTTGAATGGAGTTGAAGGATGGGACTAATAACAACTAACAACAACTAATAACAACAAGATAACTAATGTAAAGCATACTGTATCCATAATAAGTTTATACAGTGGGGGAAAAAAGTATTTAGTCAGCCACCAATTGTGCAAGTTCTCCCACTTAAAAAGATGAGAGAGGCCTGTAATTTTCATCATAGGTACACGTCAACTATGACAGACAAAATGAGAAAAAAAAATCCAGAAAATCACATTGTAGGATCTTTAATGAATTTATTTGCAAATTATGGTGGAAAATAAGTATTTGGTCAATAACAAAAGTTTCTCAATATTTCGTTATATACCCTTTGTTGGCAATGACACAGGTCAAACGTTTTCTGTAAGTCTTCACAAGGTTTTCACACACTGTTGCTGGTATTTTGGCCCATTCCTCCATGCAGATCTCCTCTAGAGCAGTGATGTTTTGGGGCTGTCGCTGGGCAACACGGACTTTCAACTCCCTCCAAAGATTTTCTATGGGGTTGAGATCTGGAGACTGGCTAGGCCACTCCAGGACCTTGAAATGCTTCTTACTAAGCCACTCCTTCGTTGCCCGGGCGGTGTGTTTGGGATCATTGTCATGCTGAAAGACCCAGCCACGTTTCATCTTCAATGCCCTTGCTGATGGAAGGAGGTTTTCACTCAAAATCTCACGATACATGGCCCCATTCATTCTTTCCTTTACACGGATCAGTCGTCCTGGTCCCTTTGCAGAAAAACAGCCCCAAAGCATGATGTTTCCACCCCCATGCTTCACAGTAGGTATGGTGTTCTTTGGATGCAACTCAGCATTCTTTGTCCTCCAAACACGGCGAGTTGAGTTTTTACCAAAAAGTTCTATTTTGGTTTCATCTGACCATATGACATTCTCCCAATGCTCTTCTGGATGATCCAAATGCAAACTTCAGACGGGCCTGAACATGTACTGGCTTAAGCAGGGGGACACGTCTGGCACTGCAGGATTTGAGTCCCTGGCGGCGTAGTGTGTTACTGATGGTAGGCTTTGTTACTTTGGTCCCAGCTCTCTGCAGGTCATTCACTAGGTCCCCCCGTGTGGTTCTGGGATTTTTGCTCACCGTTCTTGTGATCATTTTGACCCCACGGGGTGAGATCTTGCGTGGAGCCCCAGATCGAGGGAGATTATCAGTGGTCTTGTATGTCTTCCATTTCCTAATAATTGCTCCCACAGTTGATTTCTTCAAACCAAGCTGCTTACCTATTGCAGATTCAGTCTTCCCAGCCTGGTGCAGGTCTACAATTTTGTTTCTAGTGTCCTTTGACAGCTCTTTGGTCTTGGCCATAGTGGAGTTTGGAGTGTGACTGTTTGAGGTTGTGGACAGGTGTCTTTTATACTGATAACAAGTTCAAACAGGTGCCATTAATACAGGTAACGAGTGGAGGACAGAGGAGCCTCTTAAAGAAGAAGTTACAGGTCTGTGAGAGCCAGAAATCTTGCTTGTTTGTAGGTGACCAAATACTTATTTTCCACCATAATTTGCAAATAAATTCATTAAAAATCCTACAATGTGATTTTCTGGATTTTTTTTTCTCAATTTGTCTGTCATAGTTGACGTGTACCTATGATGAAAATTACAGGCCTCTCTCATCTTTGGGAGTGGGAGAACTTGAACAATTGGTGGCTGACTAAATACTTTTTTTCCCCACTGTACGTTATAGATTGAGAGCTTTTGTGAAAGAGCACAGTTAGAAAGATATGGCATATAGAAGCAAACCGTATGGACATCATGAAAATGATCGGAGAGGTTGAGGGTAGAGGAAGTTCATCAGTAAATACAAACAAAATATAATTATTGTAAAATTGACTGTGTCCATAAAATGTATATAGTATGTATAAGCTGGAAGTAGAGGACTAAGCATTGTTGTTCACTAGTTTACTCCAATTAGGGAAGGGATGGTGGGGTTGGAAAGTAATAAAGGGTAATATAGATATATATATATTTTTTATTAAACAAATGTGCTAGCTGGGACAGTGATTTTTGCACGGATCTAGGCCTCAAGGGAATTTTGGGTCTCTTTGGCTGGTTTAACTGACAGAGAGAGAATATTCCGTGTGCAGAGAATTAAAGCCTGTTTCATTGGAGTGCAGTCGATTACATCAATACGAGTGACACGGGGTGGGATCTCCAAGAGAGTGATATATGACCAAGACATTTCAGTACTCCCCCAGCCTTCAATCAATCTGAGTGACATGAGTAAATAAAATGTATGGCTTAGCCATAGCATAGTGGACCATCCTCAACATTGCCCAGCCAATGAGCATGCAACAAACAGAACACATGGGAATAGGAAAGAGGTTGAATACATCTTACAACACTTACTCTCTTGAGAGAATGAAACCACAGAACGGAAAAAGGTATAGGACATAAAATAATGTAAGAATAGAACAGATAATTGCTCAAGTAGATTGGAAATCCTGTAAATGAGAAACGCCAATACCCCAGTCAACTACTGCATGCTGAGGCAGGAAGTGTGCAGTGTAATCATGTGATTGGTTACAGAGGGGGGTCTGCCGGAGCCAGGCAGCGCTGTAGTTGGTCCCATGTCGTAAATCATTGTCCCTGCTCCCCCAGATTGGTTTAAATTGGACCTCTCTTTTGGAGCCTGCCTGCATCCCAGGGCTTATTAAAGACCCACAATAAGAGGCTGCAGGAGGTGAGACACAGGCCTACTATTCATCAGGTCCGGCTTAGAACAGACACCATACAGGAACCTATTCACATTCATACTGGCCATCAATTTACCTTCATAATCTGTATAAAGGTCAAATAACAGTGGACATTTATGACACTTACAATACCACTTCTAGTGGAAGGATATAGGAAATATGACTATTATAACACAAAGTGAATGATCATTTTGAATGCCTTTTTTGTGATATATTAGGACGTTTTGAAAACGACTCTGACTTTACTCTGTGGGTAAAGAGAGAACTCTAGTACCTCTGGTAATTAATAGAGACAAAAAGGAGACTGGAGAGTAACATCTCCTTACCAAAACAAAACATGCAGAAACAAAATACATATATGCCTCTTTCTCACATATACCAACAATGCTGCCTTGTCATCTTGATAATAGAATCAGCTGTGTCGTTAAAAGCCAACTCTTCCATGTGAGACCGGCATACAGGTAACTGCCAAAATAAAGGAAACACCAACATAAAGTGTCTTGATAGGGTGTTGGGCCAACACAAGCCGCCAGAACAGCTTCAATGCGCCTTGGAATAGATTCTACAAGTGTCTGGAACTCTATTGGAGGGATGTGATACCATTCTTCCACAATAAATTCCATAATTTGGTGTTTTGTTGATGGTGGGCCCCGTATAGCTCAGTTGGTAGAGCATGGCGCTTGCAACGCCATGGTTGTGGGTTCGTTACCCACGGGGGGCCAGTATGAAAAAAGTATGAAAATGTATGCACTCACTAACTGTAAGTCACTCTGGATAAGTGCGTCTGCTAAATGACTAAAATATAAATAAAATATGGTGGTGGAAAAAGCTGTCTCACGCGCCACTCCAGAATCTCCCATAAGTGTTCAATTGGGTTGAGATCTGGTGACTGACTGACACACACACACACACACACACACACACACACACACACACACACACACACACACACACACACACAACACCTTTTAAACCCCCTATGCTCCTTTGAGACCCTCCTTTCAAAGTCACTGGGATCTCTTCTAGCCATGGTAGCCAAAATAATGGGCAACTGGGTATTTTTATACATGACCCTAAGCATGATTGGATGTTAATTGCTTAATTAACTCAGGAACCACACCTGTGTGGAAGCACCTGCTTTCAATATACTTTGTA
Source organism: Coregonus lavaretus (assembly GCF_964263955.1). Lineage (NCBI taxonomy): Eukaryota > Metazoa > Chordata > Actinopteri > Salmoniformes > Salmonidae > Coregonus > Coregonus lavaretus. Next base: position 119,028 of record NW_028161150.1, read on the forward strand.
TCCCTCATTTACTCAACTGTTTCCTTTATTTTGGCAGTTGCCTGTAGCTCTGTGCAATCTACCATCCATGGAAAACAAAACTGGCTTTATTTGCTAAAACTCACTACACAACAGGCATTTTCTTTGAAGAAGCACAATCAATGTACACAAACCAAGAACGAAAATGGTGGTAAACAATTACTGAGGAAAGAAAATAAAATGTTCTGTGTGTAACTAAGTTCAGCATTGAAAAAAACACATGCGATGTCTGTGTTGTGGAAGGCAGGGCGATTTAAATGGTCTGAATCCACTTTGGGAGTAACAATAGTTAAGGAATCTAAATTCAAACTTGAGTCTTCATAAATAAGGGCTATTTTATCTGGTCAAAACAGTGGTGTTTTGAAAAGCATCCATTCACACTGGCCACGTCAAGGCAGACACCCCCTGGGGAGCTTCTGAAGAAAAGGCCCTCCTGCTCTCCCCTCTGTTGCTAAGTTCAGCCATGTACCATTTCCCCATTCAGACTGCTCCTAAGTGCTTAGAGGGGAAAGAGAGTTCTTTCCTCTATTGGAAGCAGAACAAAATCTCCATCAAAAGCCTGGTGACGAGCAATAATGTGTCAAAAAAGAGAGAACATCTCCATCTAAAAACAGGGCTAATTTCAGACCATTATTCCTCCCATCCTAGTAATGTATTGTAATTCCCCTCAGACTGTGTTGGGATAATGGCTGGCACAAAAAGCCGTAAAGCTTGATGGGGTTGAATAGATACAAGAATAGCTCTTCCCTTTTTATCAGCGGTGAAATCCAATAGTCTTAAATATCTGATAGCTCATCATGTAGCGTGTCTTATCGGCTGAGGCCATATAAACAGTGGCAGCTTTATATCACTGATAGACAGGCAGAGAACTGCCTTGTCAGCAGCTATAGCACAGGCCCGTACAGTACAGCACAGCACAGCACAGCACAGCACAGCACAGTACAGCACAGCACAGCACAGTACAGTACAGCACAGCACAGCACAGCACAGTACAGTACAGGCCAGTACAGTACAGCACAGTACAGTACAGCACAGTACAGGCCAGTATAGTACAGCACAGCACTGCACAGCACAGCACAGCACAGTACAGCACAGCACAGCACAGTACAGGCCAGTACAGTACAGCACAGTACAGTACAGGCCAGGCCAGGCCAGTACAGTACAGCACAGTACAGTCCAGTGCTGCAGTGCCTCTGCCTCAGCTCAGAGAGGCCTGGCTCAAAGTCAAACAAAGTCCTCTGGAGTGAGAGAGAGATAAGAATCTCTAAAGTTAGGTAAAGGTGCCCTCTCAAACCACTGACACTGTTCTATTGAAACCCAGTCCACCTTTACCTGACATCTGGCCTGGGCTTATCATTTATTGGTGCAACTTCCTATTAGGAATGGAATGCTAGTGGAGAAAGGGCTGTCGCAAAGCAGATTTCATATCAGACTCTTTAGATAAAGCACTAAAGATCAAATTGAAAGTGACAAAGGTTTAAATGAATTAATAACCATATTCAGCTAAATAGAAGTACTGCTCTAAAGAGCACTGGGAAATTGATTCAGATCATATTGATTTAGATGATCTATTTCGTTTCCTGTGTGCCGAGTTGTCCCCTCCTAACCTGCAGTTGCTGATAAACACATCAATGTGGCAGGATTAGCCCGGGACATCCTTCAAAGCCCAGCTCAGGTCCTGCTCTGCCTCACAGGGTAAAGGTCATGCTGGGCAGGGGACATTGAAGTCGTCAATCTCCCAGACAAATTGGACAGGTGGCGAGGCACAGTGATAAGCCCTGCGGAGAAGGGCATGCATGTATCTGTGTCGTCAGAGATAATGGGTTCAAAGGTACCACAAAGGTCAAAGACAGACATGTATGCACATGCGTGTAAGGCGATGTGCACACAGTGGCAGAAACACACACATGCACACGTTTTATAGATGTCACTGTCAGAAAACTAGAAAAGAAAATCAACTAATTTTTTAATTTTTATAAGATGTACTGCATAATCGAAGCCAATTTCAAATAATGCATTCCGATCCACAAACAAATCAACATCAATGTCAGCTCAGCGCCAAGGAAGAAATAAACAAAGCAGATTGCTTATTCAATAAATGCTTTATAGGCAGATATGCACTGATTTAAACTAGCATGCCAATCTGTTTGTGTTTTCAATTAAGTGTGTTGGCATGGTTAGCCTTGTAAATACCAGACTGATTCATCCGTGTAGCAATATTCATGTAAGCTTGCGGGATCAGGCGGCTTTGCCAGGCTAGGGCATGGTATAGTCTGCTTGCCTCCTCCACCTGACACCTTTGTAATTATGGCTGCCTATATCAGAGAATTCGCTTTCAGGTAATGGCAGACCTGTCAAAGTCTCAGCTCTGATGATACAGCACACCCTCATCACAGGCAATGTCTGTCTGAAAACACATTGAACTCAACCTCTCACAATGCTGCCACTCTTTAACAATGGTGAAACCACCAGCAAGGGATTCAGATAGAGACGTTGAAAATTAAAATCAAGAAAAGATCAGTTGAGATAAATTTCCCTCGAAACTATGTAAAGTTATGTATTCATCCTTTATATGAAGGTGATCTTCATGGTAGGTGATCCCTTTGAGATTAGAACAGGGGTTTTTCTTCAATGGACCTGTGTATGAATTCCATCTATTTCTAGCTATAATTTGAAGTCAACTCAATTTTGATTTGATCGTAAACACCTGCTCTGACTGAAATGTTCTAAAGGACGCATCTGTCTTAACAACTCACCTGGGTAAAATACCACTTTATTTCTCATTTATTTTAATGCTAGCACTATTAGACAGACTGTTCACTATTTGGCTAGATTTCCTCATTTGAGTGTCTCCACTGCTTCCAGACTGCAGCTAGCTCAGACTCCACAGAGCACTAGTGTGATGGGGCCACAGGCTACAACTGATCCTACTCACAGAGTCTATCAGCATGGGGTTAGCTACATCAGCAGCAGCAGCAGGCTAACATCAGGAGTCCCACTGGTTAAGATGGATGAATCTACACACATACATACACACACACTATAGGATTACAACAGAACCCTGGCTAGTTCGGCTCCAGCGCTTTCCTTTCCTTTGGCTGCTTCCGAATAGATATTCTAATGGTATACTATACTCTCTACCACCTAAAATAAATATAGCAAGAAGGGATCAAATAAAAATGTAAAATTTGTGAGAGTCGGGGCCTGCTTGTCCCGGTGGAATCAGAAGCACTTTAAAGTATTGAACAGAAGCGGTGATTCTCCCAGCCGGTCAATTTGAGAACAATCAGAGTGAATTGTCGGGGTGCTCCCTCCAGCGAGGCAGGGATGACTGTGCCATTGATCATGTCAGCAGCATTAACACGCTAACATGGTGCTCTCCTGGAAAGGAAAGGAAAGGAAAGGAAAGGAAAGGAAAGGAAAGGAAAGGAAAGGAAAGGAAAGGAAAGGAAAGGAAAGGAAAGGAAAGGAAAGGAAAGGAAAGGAAAGGAAAGGAAAGGAAAGGAAAGGAAAGGAAAGGAAAGGAAAGGAAAGGAAAGGAAAGGAAAGGAAAGGAAAGGAAAGGAAAGGAAAGGAAAGGAAAGGAAAGGAAAGGAAAGCCACCAGGTCATTCTCTGCACCCAGAGCTTTAATAGACAGCCAGTATAATTCCAACAGTACATTATGACTCACAACAAAGGGGTCACATGTAATATGCTCAGAGTACATCTCCTACAGGGCCAGTCACAGATCCCCAATTAACCAGCACAGTTTAAACCTTTTAAAGCTACCAGCACAGAGGCCCTGCTGAGAATAGCTCTGAATTAACCAGACCCATTACCCCATGCCCAGCTCCCCAGCTTTACGATGCAGTGTGAGGTAAAGGCCAAGAGAAATATCACTGGCTTCAGGAAGCTCCTCTCCTCTCCTTATCACCCAGCCTCTCCCTAGCCCCTAGACCTCCACCAGCCTGGGTACTGGGCAGAACATTAGAGTCTGTCAGGCTGTTTAACTTGAACAGGTATCCGTCTGCACAGCGGGGGCTACCTGATTTCATCCATGAGTGGACAGGCAGAGGGAGGGAGAGACCCGAGGCAGAAAAGGGGAGAGGAGACGGGGGGGTGTCAGGGGGTGTGCTTGCTCCCTCCCGGCCTCCTCTCTTTCCCTGAGTTAATTCAAGCCGTGGAGAGGAGAGCCTGCAGGTCAGGATGAGAGGTTGGAGATTGGTCTTTGATTTTAATTTAGACAGGGAAGACGGAGTTAAACGAACACGTAAAGCCTTAGGCAGGTGGCGAGAGATTTACATGAGCACATGCATACATATGGATCTCTCTGGACTGACTCTCTACTCTCTCTCCCTCTCCCTCACACTATCTATCGCTCTGTGCATGTGAAAACGAGGAGAGAAAGCGAGACAGATATTTATTTGCAGAAAAACATTTATATCTGTAATTACACTGTATAAACGTTGGGTCACAACACTTACCTTCACACCAATTATCACTTGTATGTAGCAGATGCTACCCTGAGACAGTGCTGTTGTACCTTGAGACAAAATGATCAGATGGACCAATTAAAATCCCTAACACTTCATTGTTTAATATTTAGAATCACATATTCATCCAATTAATTGTGTTCATGTCACACAAAGCCTGATACCCCATTGGATCAGCCGATAAAAGGGTGAATCTTCAGACTAAAGAGAAAATAGGTGATTAGTCCACCATTACCCCAATGCATCACTCTTCATCAATGCAATTGCAGATTGCAAGTAAAACATGGGACAATCCATAGACAGAGTCACTTCAACTAGTGACACATAAATGTACAGTACTATTGTTCTACTTTGGATTGTGACTGTTTAACCAAAATGCACCACTGATTAATGCATACAGTATGTCACATCCGACCCATTGAACTGACTATCAAACTACACCAAAGATAGAGAAAAATATGTCAATCACCATGGCTACAGTATACGTGACATTTCTTTCCTGTCAGGCTGTATTTGGTGATTTCCCCTACAGTACAGCATGTCCCTTCTATCTGTCTGGAGCAGACATCAACATGACAGGCACTTAAACTGTAACCTATTCTCCCTCCGTCGGGAAGGCTAAAGGCAGGTCAGAGCAGGTGATTCTTCTCATTCTCTTTTCATTTTTCTGCCTGTGTGCACTTCACATTTTCTGACCTTCTAAGTTTGTCCCTTTAGGCCTCAAACTCCACTTCAGAGAAGCAGGAGGCGGGTTACAGTCTAACTCAGGCAGGCCATGCCATGGTCATGGGTGAACTTCAGTCACCAATCAACTTTTCTCCATTGGAGAATTCAAGTAGCAGGCCTAGGTGTTGGTCAAGGGTGAGAGAATGCTTGCCATGCTTGTCAAATGTACAATATCATTATGTTGCCTGAAAGAGCAAGTCTATATGCTGTCTTGTCTGAAGAAATGTTTTACTGTATAGTGGTTCAACTTCTTATGGTTCAACAAGAAGGATGAAAAGAGTGTCCCAATGTCATCATCCTTTACTCCTCTCTGACAGGGATGTCTACATACAGTCAAATATTTCTGTAGTTATTCTATGTAGACACACATGGGCAGTTGCTCCGCTTGAGTAATCTCTGCTAGCTGCTAAGCTCTCGTCACTCTCAGCATTCCAAGGATGAAATTGGTCCGTTAGCAGGTACAAGCTCCTCACTTTCGGTCTCTCTCGCTTTGAAGGGAAGATTTGTCTGTTAATGACACCGACATGCATGGACAGGAACAGCCATTAAATAAATGGTTGTGATAGGCCCAGGATAGAGAGAGGAATGATGGGAAGCTGAACAAATAGATGAAGTGAGAGAGCCATCCGGTTCAGATCTCGCAACGCTGCTCAGCAGCAGCATCGAAACCATGCAGATGTGATCTGCATCTCAAATTAGGGCTGTGCGATATGGCCTAAAAATGATATCTTCATTTTTTTCAAACATATGGCCAATTCACGATATATCTAAATTGTTTACATTTTGTCTCTAAATAAGCTTTGTCAAACAGTCAGCAACAATCTAATGAATTCAGGGCTTGTGAAATTATACATAGGCTATATATATTTTATTTTTTTATAGTTTAACCTGATTTCTTTTTTGCAATAATCACTGATATGGCTTTTCAAGTCTGTCTATGAAAATGCCCTTTTTGTTACAAATTTAACCAGAACCATGTATAATGCACATTCACTAATAATGACTAACTTCTTGTAGCAGGTCTCATAAACAATCTCTCAAGCACAAATCCATGTGATATTGAGTAACCAGCTAATCTTTATATTTCAAGTTTAGCCAACTTGGATCTATTTGCTAGCTAACAAGGTAGACCAGTTGATTGAGATGAACACACACATTTGTCCATCTCCAACTGTTTGAACAGCATGCTAGCCTGTCCACTTTGTTTAGATGTTGAAATCAAGTGGCCTACTTTATTTCTCAGAATGAGAACCAGTAGCCAATTCCTTATATAATTGTGTTTTATGCTTATTGCACATTTATAAAACACAGACTAGACAGCTAGTCTAACAGTCTTTCGCTAAAATGCTGCTAGCGGTATGTGGTACCGCAATGCGTGAGCGACAAACTGAGCATTCATTTTCCAGAATCAATGTTCATTGATACTCCCGTTTTAGTAGTGTCTGGTCTGTACACAATTTGAGGAGTTGAGACATAAAAAGGGTATCGTTAGAAAGGTTAACTTCTCCTCTATTACAGTTAAATAATGTCTCAATGTGTTTTGGTGTCCATATGACATATTCTGTTGGACCAAAAATCAAATGCAAATAGCGAGTTGAAACCGTTTGTCAGAGAGGAAGAAGTGATCTCTCATCTTTGTTGTTGTGAGTGGCAGGGGGAGGGGCTTGGTATATGTGTGTAAATGGTAAGGTGGACACAACACAGAAGGAGCGAAGGAGATGATCCCACAAAGACAACATGAGAACAAGCGGACATAAATGCTGTGATACAGGCATTTGGAATATCGCACAAAAACATACATTCAAATGTATTTGGTATGTCGCCCAGCACTATCTCAAATGGAGAAATTATGCTAGAGACTGTCTCTGGCGCTAAATGGCACTTTAAAAAGAAAGGAATAGAATAGGTGCCAATAAATAAATTGGGTAAGGCATGATGGTCAAATATTAGTGCTACACTGTACATTCAACTGTTTTAATTGTGCATTTTTCAATTATAGCTAAAGGAACGTGCCTATTCAAAGCTGATTGAGTGTGAATTGTAGCTGCTCCGTTGGATTATTAGACATGACAGGCTTTTATAAGATGTAATTAATGCTGTGAGTCACTCTGGATAAGAGCATCTGCTAAATGTCTAAAATGTCAAATGTCAAATGTTTTACATACAGATCTCATATTACTGTATTGATTCATTTATTTACAGTGCATTCGGAAAGTATTCAGACCCCTTGACTTTTTCAACATTTTGTTACATTACAGCCTTATTCTAAAATTGATTAAATTATTTTTTTTACTCATCAATCTACCCCATAATGACAAAGCGAAAACAGGTTTTTAGACATTTTTGCAAATGTATTCAAAAAAAAAAACTGAAATACCTTAAGTATCATCATCAAATCCTATTTCCACTGAATTCAGTCTCCACCCACATTATTATGTGCTCCTCTACCCATGTTATCTACATGATTAAATGTCCATGTGGGTTGTGTTATGTAGGTAAAACCTCTCATTCTCTCAAACAGAGAATTAGTGGACATAAAAGTTCAATCAGGAGAATCGGCAGAGATTATCCAGTTGCAGTACATTTTAATGACCAAAAACATTACATTTCTACCTTTTAGAAATTGAGCTCAGGTGCATCCTGTTTCCATTGATCATCCTTGAGATGTTTCTACAACTTGATTGGAGTCCACCTGTGGTAAATTCAATTGATTTCACCTCCAATTTCAATTGATTGGACATGATTTGGAAAGGCACACACCTGTCTATATCAGGTCCCACAGTTGACAGTGCATGTCAGAGCAAAAACCAAGCCATGAGGTCGAAGGAATTGTCCGTATAGTTCCAAGACAGGATTGTGTCAAGGCACAGATCTGGGGAAGGGTACCAAAAAATGTCTGCAGCATTGAAGGTCCCCAAGAACACAGTGGCCTCCATCATTCTTAAATAGAAGAAGTTTGGAACCCAAGACTCTTCCTAGAGCTGGCCACCTGGTCAAACTGGGGGAGAAGGGCCTTGGTCAGGGAGGTGACCAAGAACATGATGGTCACTCAGACAGAGCTCCAAAGTTCCTCTGTGGAGATGGGAGAACCTTCCAGAAGGCCAACCATCTCTGCAGCACTCCACCAATCAGGCCTTCATGGTAGAGTGGCCAGATGGAAGCCACTCCTCAGTAAAAGGCACATGACAGCCAGTTTGGAGTTTGCCAAAAGGCACCTAAAGGACTCTCAGACCATGAGAAACAAAATCCTCTGGTCTGATGAAACCAAGATTGAACTCTTTGGACTGAATGCCAAACGTCACATCTGGAGGAAACCTGGCATGGTGGTGACAGCATCATGCTGTGGGGATGTTTTTCAGCGGCAGGGACTGGGAGACTAGTCAGGATCGAGGGAAAGATGAACGGAGCAAACTACAGAGAGATCATTGATGAAAACCTGCTCCAGAGCGCTGAAGGTTCACCTTCCAACAGGACAATGACTCTAAGCACACAGCCAAGACAACGCAGGAGTGGCTTCGGGACAAGTCTCTGAATGTCCTTGAGTGGCCCAGCCAGAGCCCGGACTTGAATCCGATCGAACATGTCTGGAGAGACTTGAAAATAGCTGTGCAGTGACACTCCCCATCCTACCTGGCAGAGCTTGAGAGGATCTGCAGAGAAGAATGGAAGAAACTCCCCAAATACAGGTGTGCCAAGCTTGTAGCGTCATACCCAAGAAGAGTCGAGGCTGTAATTGCTGCCAAAGGTTCTTCAACAAAGCACTGAGTAAAGGGTCTGAATACTAATGTAAATGTAATATTTCAGTTAAAAAAAAAAAATAAAAAATAAAAAAAACTGTTTTTGCTGTGTCTTTATGGGGTATTGTGTGTAGATTGCTGAGATTTTATTTTTTATTTTTAAATCAATCAGTTTAAGGGGTCTGAATACTTTCCAAATGCACTGTATTTATTTAAATATTGATGTCACAAATGTATCAGTTCTTAATACAGTGGGGAGAACAAGTATTTGATACACTGCCGATTTTGCAGGTTTTCCTACTTACCAAGCATGTAGAGGTCTGTAATGTTTATCATAGGTACACTTCAACTGTGAGAGACGGAATCTAAAACAAAAATCTAGAAAATCACATTGTATGATTTTTAAGTAATTAATTTGCATTTTATTGCATGACATAAGTATTTGATACATCAGAAAAGCAGAACTTAATATTTGGTACAGAAACCTTTGTTTGCAATTACAGAGATCATACGTTTCCTGTAGGTCTTGACCAGGCACACACTGCAGCAGGGATTTTGGCCCACTCCTCCATACAGACCTTCTCCAGATCCTTCAGGTTTCGGGGCTGTCGCTGGGCAATACAGACTTTCAGCTCCCTCAAATGCCATGCTCTACCAACTGAGCTACATCCCTGCCGGCCATTCCCTCCCCTACCCTGGATGACGCTGGGCCAATTGTGCGCCGCCCCATGGGTCTCCCGGTCACGGCCGGCTACAACAGAGCCTGGATTCAAACCAGGATCTCTAGTGGCACAGCTAGCACTGCGATGCAGGGCCTTAGACCACTGCGCCACTCTGGATGACTCAACAGGTAAATACTGTATAAATCACATGATTATGTAATACAGTGAATACCAGTCAGTGCAGTAAACAGTTTTTTTTTAAATAAACACTTCCTCCAAAACAGCTGAAGGCCTCCCTGTTCTCAACTTTAAACACATCCACTCTCTTAATGTCGTCTCTGGATACCTAACTTTTGCATTCATGGTCAGTTTGAACAGATTGTCCCAAGCCGAACCGTAAAAAGTACCAGCAGCTTTAACAAACCTTTCCAGGAAAAAGCTGGGTCTGTTTTTCTGGCATGGAGAGCGGAGAACAATCCGCCAGCATACTCTAATGACTGCATTCTGAGATGTATACAATACAGTCAACATAACACTGTCCTAGCAGAAAGACCACTTTTGGGGACACATTTTGTATTATAGTTCCTTAGTTCCACTCACTAATGCCCTTTTGGATGAATCACACCAGCTCTATACTCTAACATAAGCAGCAGAGGTGGTCAGAGTGGGTTAAAGTCATGTACACCATCAGCAACAACACCATCTCTCTCCCTCCCTCTCCTCTCTCTTTGTTCTCTCTCCCCCCCCCCCCCCCCCCCCCCTCTCTCTCTCCTTTGTAATTCCAAGCCCCCTTGCTATAAATACAGGCTGACAGAGCGTAAAATGGCCAGTAAAAGCCAACAATTAGTAAACTCATCTCCCTTAGGGCCCAGGAGGACTCTAGCCTATCCACCAGATATCTGCGGTACTGTGACTCTGTGTTGGCAATGTGAATGTTACACATGCATATGTGTGTGTGCATGTGTGCGTATGTGCATGTGTATGTGTGAATGTGAGTGTGTGTGTGTGTGTGTGTGTGTGTGTGTGTGTGTGTGTGTGTGTGTGTGTGTGTGTGTGTGTGTGTGTACATAACTTGTGTGTATCAGTATCCTCCCACATGCACATTAATGCATAGTGATCTCTGACTGTCAGTCTCAGGGGGGTGTGCTCCTGCGGTCAGATCTGTGATCAGTTCTCTGGTCCATTATGAGGCCAGACAGGTCTGGCAGGTGCACAAGAAGCTGTATGCTGCTGTCCACACACACTGGGACACACAACTCACAGAGATACACACATAGATCTGTTCACATCAAAGGTTGTCCTAACAGAGGACGGTTGGAATATTATGAAGATAGTCGTGTCAAACTACAAACAAAATATTTCGAATCATTGAGATAATGTGTGTAATAAGTAGAAAAAAGTTTTCAGTGTTAATGTTTTAAATCTTTGAGGCCTTAATTACTCCAGATTAACAGTACTGCCAATTAACAACCTAACCTTTCAAAGTTAATAAATATACATTAGTGTTCATATTACGCTGAACTCTGGACACTTAGTCTATATAAAATAAAATAAACATGTTTCCAACAACAATTATGTGTGCAGTAGCATTCAAACTGCAGTGGTTACTACCCACAGAAACATTCCATTGGGTATTTAAAATGGAGATATATTCACAGGGCAGACATGGTATTGATCCGCTCGACTAGCTCTGACTAATGCATAAACATGTCTGAGAAATTATAGGTAATTTTCAGTTTTGTTCCTCATGAATTGTTAAATCAGACATTCATTTTCAGAGAGAGAGGCAGCAGCTCTGTAAAAAACACAGAATTCTACATAACAAACATCTCTGCAGAGAAGACTACAAATATTATAATTTCAGACATAAATTGGAGTCAAACAATCCAATTGTGAAAACGAACGCACAATTTACAATATTATGCTTCTGAATGATCAAAATGGGAGATGTCATTCCCCAGACACGTAAGTGTTTCCGTATCAGATAAAGCGCTCCTATCCTCAGTCCAACTAGCATGATCCTTAAAGGAGCTACATTTAGAATTTTTGCATTGTAATTTCAGAAAATTTCCATAATATACAGTGCCTTCAGAAAGTATGCACACCACTTGACTTTTTCCACATTTTGTTGTGTAACAGCCATCATTTAAAATAGATTAAATTGAGATGTTTTATTAGTGGCCTACACACAATACCCCATAATGTCAAAGTGGAATTATGCTTTTTAAAATTATTATTATTTATTAAAAATGAAAAGCTGAAATGTCTTGAGTCAATAAGTATTCAACCCCTTTGTTATGGCAAGCCTAAATAAGTTCAAAAGTAAATATTTGCTTAACAAGTCACATAATAAGTTACATGGACTCACTCTGTGTTAATATAGTGTTTAACATGATTTTTGAATGACTTCCTCATCTCTGTACCCTACACATACAATTATCTGTAAGGTCCCTCAGTCGAGCAGTGAATTTCAAACACAGATTCAACGACAAATACAAGGGAATTTTTCCAATGCCTTGCAAAGAAGGGAACCTATTGGTAGATGGGTAAAAATACAATCAGTTATTCGTTACACTTTAGATGGTGTATCAATACACCCAGTCACTACAAAGATACAGGCATCCTTCCTAACTCAATTGCTGGAGAGGATTTCACCATGAGGCCAATGGTAACTTTAAAACAGTTACAGAGTTTAATGGCTGTGATAGGAGAGGACTGAGGATGGATCAACAACATTGTAGTTACTCCACAATACTACCCTAATTGACAAAGTGAAAAGAAGGAAGCCTGTACAGAATACACATATTCCAAAACATGCATTGCATCCTGTTTGCAACAAGGCACTAAAGTAATACTGCAAAAAATGTGTCAAAGCAATTCACTTTTTGTCCTGAATTCAACGTGTTATGTTTGGGGCAAATCCAATAAAACACATTACTGAGAACCACTCTCCATATTTTCAAGCATAGTGGTGGCTGCATCATGTTATGGGTGTGCTTGTAATCGTTAAGGACTTGGGAGTTTTTCAGGATAAAAAAGAAACGAAATGGAGCAAAGCACAGGCAAAATCCTAGAGGTTATCCTGGTTCAGTATGCTTTCCACCAGACAGTGGGAGATGAATTTACCTTTCAGCAGGACAATAACCTAAAACACTAGGCCTAATCTACACTGGAGTTGCTTACCAAGAAGACAGTGAATGTTCCTGAGTGGCCAAGTTAAGTTTTGACTTAAATCTACTTGAAAATCTATGGCAAGCAAATGGTTGTCTAGCAATGATCAACAACCAATTTGACAGAGCTTGAAGAATTTTGAAAAGAATAATGGGAAAACGTTTCACAATCTAGGTGTCGAAAGCTCTTAGAGATTTACCCATAAAGACTCACAGCTGTAATTGCTGCCATCGCTGCCAAAAGGTGTGAATACTTATGTAAATGAGATATTTCTGCATTTCATTTTAATACATTTGCAAAAATGTCAAAAAACATGTTTTCACTTTGTCATTATGGGGTATTGTGTGTAGATGGGTGAGATATTTTTTTAAAATCCATTTTGAATTTGGGCTGTAACACAATAAAGTGTGGAATAAGTCAAGCGGCATGAATACTTTCTGAAGGCACTGTATCTTCAGTAATAGTGGAATGATAGTGTTTCACAATTATTTTTCACAACAAAATTACTTTGGGCCTCTACAAAATCTCATTCTAATAATGCAGCCTTCCTATTTAACAACAAAAGACGGTCTGTCTTCTGTTGTAAAATAGGAACACTGCACCCTCTCTCTCTTCTATCAGTGTCACTCAGAGGCGTGGTCATCTCCTCATGAGCAGAATCAACAATGGCAGACTTGGGCAGTAGAAATCGCTCTGCCATTACATTACAATGTTTGCCTAATTTCAGTTTATGTGACAAAACAAGCAATATATAGTGTTGGGTATCATTGTACCATTTAAAATGGCTGTGAAATATATTTTCAATAACCAGAAATATGTACAAAACTGAAAGTAAAAAGAAGCACAAGCGAAACTTAAGGAAGAGGTGGGTAGAGGGGATGTGGAGTAAAGCCAGGAGGCGGAAGAGTTGTTTGAATTCAGGCTGTTGTTGCAATTCGCCTAATATCCAAGAGGGGGCTGCATTTCACATATAACCCCTTTCCAACCAACCAATCAGAATGCAAAGAGAAGAGTCTCTAATCAGATCACCCCACCCCCCTGAAGGGAGCCTTGCATCCATTTCCTCTCTGGAGGGTTCATCGCAGTGGGCCATGGATTGTCAAAAACAATTACCTCCTCTGGTCTCTCTCAGTGCTCCTCTTAATTTGAACTGATAACCATCTCCTTGCATATATTAGCACTGAGGCCCAGCAGTCTGCCTGCTCACATGAGATAATGGACTAGCCTGGCAAACAGCATTTGTCAGGCACAGCCACTTACCTTCGCCATGGACGACATACTGACTGACGCTAATAATAGCCACTCATCAGGCTACCAGTTAGCAGGCCACAGACCCCAGCTCTCCAACTGGCCAATCAATAGTAATTACTCTCACTCCATTTCTGGAGAATGGCTTGGAGAAAAAAGTGAGCCTTGGTGAGCCTTTTTCGTATGGGTCAGGTTTGATGGAAGAGTTTTGTAAATGCCTTTTGTTTGGTATCTATCCATTCAAATGTTATTCTAGTTGTAAGCTAGGCCAACCTTGTATAGTAATGTTTACTGTTCATATTTATTGTTTATTTCACTTTTGTTTACTATCTACTTCACTTGCTTTGGCAATGTTAACATATGTTTCCCATGCCAATAAAGCCCTTAAATTGAATTGAATTGAATTGAATAGAGAGAGAGACAGACAGAGGAGTAGGAACTGAGGAAGAGAGGCTGTGAAGAGAATAATACTGAGGGAGTGAAGACCAGGGAAACAAGAGGGATAGAGTGGGAGGAGTGAGAGGGGGAGAAGGAATAGTAGAAGAGATTGAGACGAAACATGAAGACAATGAGAAAAGAGTGAAAGAGAGAGGTAGAGATGGAGTGAGAAGGAGGACCGAGAGAGCTGGCCTGCTGAAGATGACTGTGTGATTAATTCCTGCTCGTCATCTCCACTCAACCAGCACACGGCCAATAATGGTGTTCATTTCGCTCGCAGACATTACAGTGAGGAGCCTGAGAGAGACGTCGTCTCCGTATGGCCGTGGTTGGCTAGAGTCCAGAACACTACATCATTAAATCACTCATTAGCAGCGAAAAAATTGCCTAATTCGATTTGAAACCCAGCATCATTCCTCCAGCAAACAGGTAAGTAGCACAAATACAATTTCACAGCGACAATGACTTCAGAATAGAGGAAATATGTTCCCATTGTAATGGCAATGTGAAATAATCCGGAGTACCTGGCAGCTGTATTAGAGCATAACAGGCCGATGTACACCATGGTATCTTAAATGCTTATTGACATTTAGAGCAATCCAGGCTATATGTTTATTTTATCCTCACAATGTAGTATTTTTCACTATTGTATGACTACGCTCAGCTGAAACTGAAAGAGACACTGAAAGACACTAGATACCGAGATGAACAACAAGGACAACAAAAGTGATTACTGCAGACTGACTTGTTAAACAAAGGTGCATTAACAACTGAGATGAAGGATGAAGTATGAACAGTCTGCAGGTGCACACTGCATCTCTCTGAGGATCCCTAATGTCACTGCACTACTACACTGCACTCAAACGGACTGTGTAACAGTTCCTCGGAGTACTTCAGAAAACACATTTGCCAGAGCCGGAGAGATCAAAGGCAACAGAGCTGATCTCACAGGCACCCTGAGCTACGACAGAGCAGAGCAGAGCCCCATGAACCAACACTTCCTTTAACAGCGTTTGGGTTTGCACAGTGCTTGCTTTGCATCACACTGCATAGCAGTCTTCTATGCAGGCTCATATCATACAAAGAGGATTTTCAAATATGCATGTCTCTAAATATGTTGATAGGCATAGAGCGTACATGTACTTTACATAGATGTACACTACCGTTCAAAAGTTTGGGGTCACTTAGAAATGTCCTTGTTTTCGAAAAGAAAAGCAAATTGATCAGAAATACAGTGTAGAGATTGTTCATGTTGTAGATGGCTATTGTAGCTGGAAACGGCTGATTTTTTATGGAATATCTACATAGGCTTACAGAGGCCCATTATCAGCAAACATCAGTCCTGTGTTCCAATGACACGTTGTATTTGCTAATCCAAGTTTATCATTTTAAAAGGCTAATTGATCATTAGAAAACCATTTTGCAATTATGTTAGCACAGCTGAAAACTGTTGTGCTGATTAAATAAGCAATAAAACTGGCCTTCTTGAGACTAGTTGAGTATCTGGAGCATCAGCAATTGTGGGTTCGATTACAGGCTCACAATGGCCAGAAACAAATAACTTTCTTCTGAAACTCGTCAGTCTATTCTTGTTCTGAGAAATGAAGGCTATTCCATGCGAGAAATTGCCAAGAAACTGAAGATCTCGTTCAACGCTGTGTACTACTCCCTTCACAGAACAGCACAAACTGACTCTAACCAGAATAGAAAGAGGAGTGGGAGGCCCCGGTGCACAACTGAGCAAGAAGACAAATACATTAGAGTGTCTAGTTTGAGAAACAGACGCCTCACAGGTCCTCAACTGGCAGCATCATTAAATAGTACCCACAAAACACCAGTCTCAACATCAACAGTGAAGAGGCGACTCTGGGATGCTGACCTTCAGAGTTGCAAAGAAAAAGCTATATCTAAGACTGGCCAATATAAAGAAAATATTAAGATGGGCAAAAGGTTACACTGGACTTTTTCTTTGCAACTCTGCCTAGGTCAGCATCCTGGAGTCGCCTCTTCACTGTTGACATTGAGACTGGTGTTTTGTGGGTACTATTTAATGAAGCTGCCAGTTGAGGACCTGTGAGGCGTTGTACGAGATCTTGAGTCCTGTGACACTTGTGGAGGTCATAGAGCAAAACGGAGAACACCATCGTGAGAATGTCCCCTTTCTCTTTTCATATTACTTTGTAGCCCAAACAGTTCAGAATGGTTCAGAACAGTTCAGAACGGTTCGGACGCTACAAATTCGGGAATCTTCTGTGGGCTATATTGAGGGTTACATCTAGGACTGATGTTACAAGCAACAACAATAGGAATTTGCATTTTAATAGTTCCACAAGTTCCTGGCACATCTACTCAAACACTTTCCTTGCTTATTATTCTATAAGATCCCTCTCTCTGCTCAAAAATACTCATCCACATTAGCATGGTAAGTATGCTGAAACAAATAACAGGCTTGCATGAATTGATAGACAAATAATATGCAAAAACTTTTCAACACAGAAACATGAACACACACCCAAACACACAAGGCCACACAAACTGAGTACAGCTGGAGGAAGCCTTTTAGTACCTGTATTTCATCCCGTCCTGAGGGGCATTTGCCTTCCCGCTGTGTAAGCAAAACTGACATCCTTTGTAAAAGATTTATGAGGCAAAGATGCAAACGATAGAGCATGAAGTCCCACAGGAGCAGCCACTTCCATCTGTGAAGTATCACCTGTCCTTAGGTGGACTTAGGAGCTTGTTCCGAGCCTGTGTACAAACAGTGGACCAAGCCAGGTGGAGTGGATAGAAGGCTGAATATGAGGCTTTATGAGTTAACCACTTCCTACCTGTAGCATGGAGCACCACGAATAATGCAGCTGGAATGACAGGATGATCTCATTAAGTTCTGTCTGTCTGTGACGTGTGAGTGGCTGTGGCGTTCATTAAAAACATGGCCAGAGGCTACTGAAAAGCAATTGATAAAATGCTCTTTGATGTTAAGGAGTTGGAGAGAGAATAATTTCACCTAGGTTTAACCAAGCGCTCCCGTGGGATCAGGCTCTGCTTTAAACATAATTTGAGGGGGTTTCAAAGGAACACTAGCAACACGTTAAAAAGAATGCTACCAATAAGGTCATGGCAGACAAAGAATCATCCAAATCACACTGACAGTGTGAGGGTGGAGGAGTCAGTGTGTGGATGATGAGGATAGTAAAGGGAACAGACCAGGCAGCTGTTAGAGCCATGCGGAGGCTGCACCAAGCGACTAGAGGGACTAGCCGAGCCAAGAGGCTAAAACGATTTGCAACATCAATGGGATCTCCAGTAAAAGATGAATGTAGAGGAAACCTCTTACATCAAATCCTGCAGACTCACAACAGGATTACTGCTGGATGCTCCTCTCCCTCAGTCACACATCTGTACCCTAGCCTGCACTAGGTGGGTGCATAGCCTCCATATCACCCAATGAGTAATATGGTGTTGTGTGAGATTGCTGTCATGGGGTTGTGTGTGTGAGAGAGAGAGAGAGAGAGAGAGAGAGAGAGAGAGAGAGAGAGAGAGAGAGAGAGAGAGAGAGAGAGAGAGAGAGAGAGAGGAGAGAGAGAGAGAGAGAGAGAGAGAGAGAGAGAGAGCGAGAGCGTGAGCGTGAGAGTGAGAGAGAGAGAGAGCGAGAGAGAGTAATAAAGGGGTCCTAAGTGGGGAACTTTCCATAAATTCCCAGATTTTTCCAGAAATCCTGGTTGGAGGATTCTGCTTATTCCCTCCGGATTCCAGGACCTCCTAACAAGGTATTCTGGAAAACCAAGGAATTTATTGAAAGTTCCTTGAATTTTGCAACCCTAGTCCTAAGACTTACAGAGGCAGTCCCCTCAACTGATTCTGTTTATGTTTATTTCCCATTCACTTGTTATTCAAATAAATGAATAGCTGAACAGAGTTGCCTTGACTGAGGAGGCATGCTCCTGGAAAGCCTCATTCAAGTCTCCCAGAGCAGAGAGACTGAAATAATGGGGGCTTTGTGTGTACTGGGACCCTGCATCACCCCACCTCACCCACTCTCCCAGCCCCCAGAGAAGCTCTCATCACCTTCTCCCATCATCCCAGGACACAAACGTGCCCAGGTTCAAAGAGGGGTCACACTTGTTGCATTTGTAAATTGTTCTATTCATCACTATAAAACACAACACTCACCATGATTCACCATCCACTGTCCCATGGGGCCGCTCTCAGCTGAAACAAAGCTCTCCACTGTCTCCCAGGACAACACGCATATATAGCAGACAGACTTTTGTCTAGTCAGACACAGGGAAGCCAGGGGGTGCTAAACTGCTGACTTCATTTACGAGCTACCTAGACCACCATTCAGTTTATTTGAATGCCTTTAGAAAGATAATACTTCATAAAGAGATCATTGCTCCGGGAATGTAGTGAATGCTGATCTGAATACAAAAACCACCTGTCCTTAGGTTTTAAATGGGCCATTGCAAAATGTGGCAAATGGCTTGAGGAGCTTCAAATGTGACAAAGAGGCCTTGCGAATATAAAGAAATCAACAAACCTAGCTTTAGGGTAGATAAAATAATCACAATACCATATAATCATGTTTGACCGTCGACTAAAATGCTTTCTCAGGCGAAAATGAAACAAGTATCATTACCAAGTCATCCCATTGAAAAGCCATCAGAGGAGGAGAGGTGGGAGGTGAGAGCCATTACCTCGCCGTTAATTGCATCAGACAGACTGTTAATTGCGTTGACCTCTGACCTATACATTTCCGTTAAAGAATTCTCAATTGTTCAACGTCTCCTCTCCTCACTTCTCCCCGTCCTACCTCTGCAACCTCTCTAAACCATCCCACTCTCCTCCCAGCTCTAACATTCCTCTTCTTACTTCTACTAAACCTTCTACTCTCATTTTAACCTCCTTACCTCTCCTAACCCTTCTCCTAATCACCTTCCCCCTCTTCCTACCTCTCCTAACCCCTGTCCTCCTCTACCTGTTCCCTGCCTCTGTGTATTTGACAATAGCCCAGGTAGAGAGACAGAGGGGTTGAAGGAGAGAGTAATAACAGCGGGGATAATGACTAAGCTAATGAAACGCCGTCTCTCAGCTTATCTCTCTTTCTCTTTGTTCCTCGCCAGCTGCTGACTCAACGGCTCTGACCACCAATCCCTCTCTCTCTATGCCTGCCTTCCTGACTCCACTCCCAGGGCCCACCTTAAGGTGCTGCACTTCTTCACACATATCAAATTAAAGGTGTCGCCATGTATCAGAGGTTCCTTTCAGTGAGACACACACACACGCACACAGCCAAAGGGTTGGTAAGAGCCATCTCTGGATTTAGCAAAGAGAGATTTGTGTCTAGATCCTTACTTACAATCACAATCTCTTTTTCTCAATCTCCCATTCTCTCAATCGGATTGCTATACTCTTCAAATTGGTAAATCATCTCACCCAAACCCAATTTGTAAGTGTAACCCATGCCCCTGTAGCATGTCTTTGGGGAAATGAGAGAGGCATTGAGTGGTGAGGAGACCATTCAGCTAGTGGTACATTAGGGGGACAGGTGCTGCAGGGTAATTACAAACACAGCAAGCTTTTAATTACCTTCTCTACTATCAACTGTTAATGAATGTAAATCCCCTGCAAATGGCACTGTGGCACCCTTACACACACACACACACACACACACACACACACACACACACACACACACACACACACACACACACACACACACGAGTACACCCACGCACGCATGCACACTCACACACACACAATACACAACCTGTTAAAAGAGTTGGAGTGGCATCAACTAACCACAGTGCAGAGGCCCCCATGGTTCAGCTACTCTACCTCTCCCATCTCAATCCCTTCTGCTGCTAATGACAGAGAGGCTAGTTATAAGCTGTGCTGAGCTTCCACACAAAGCCTTACCTGAAGAGCCTAATTTCATCTGCTGTTATCAACTTAACCGCCACAGTGGTACACACAATAGGACCTAAAGGGGTATTAAAGGTAGCGCTTACTGAAGGAGAGGACTGTCTGTGAGAGGGGCCTGAATATTGTTGATGTTCCTTCCCCGTTCATGAGTTATCTCTTAACACTCCCTCTTTTCAGGCAGTGGTCATCCCTCTTTTCACTCTGTCTTGTTCCACGCTGCAGTGCCTATCCCCTCTATCCCCTCTATCCCCTCTATCCCTCTATCCCCTCTATCCCCTCTATCCTTCTATCCCTCTATCCCCTCTATCCCCTCTATCCCTCTATCCCTCTATCCCTCTATCCCTCTATCCCCTCTATCCTTCTATCCCTCTATCCCTCTATCCTTCTATCCCCTCTATCCCCTCTATCCCTCTATCCCCTCTATCCTTCTATCCCCTCTATCCCTCTATCCCCTCTATCCCTCTATCCCCTCTATCCCTCTATCCCCTCTATCCCCTATATCCCTCTATCCCCTCTATCCCCTCTATCCCTCTATCCCCTATATCCCTCTATCCCCTATATCCCTCTATCCCCTATATCCTCTATCCCTCTATCCCTCTATCCCCCTCTATCCTTCTATCCCCTCTATCCCCTCTATCCCTCTATCCCCTCTATCCCTCTATCCCCTCTATCCCTCTATCCCATCTATCCCATCTATCCCCTCTATCCCCTATATCCCTCTATCTCTCTATCCCTCTATCCCTCTATCCCCTCTATTCCTCTATCCCCTCTATCCCCTCTATCACTCTATCCCTCTATCCCCTCTATCCCCTCTATCCCTCTATCCCTCTATCCCCTCTATCCTCTATCCCCTCTATTCCTCTATCCCTCTATCCCCCTATCCCCTCTATCCCTCTATCCCCTCTATCCCTCATCCCTCTATCCCTCTATCCCCTCTATCCCCTCTATTCCTCTATCCCTCTATCCCCTCTATCCCTCCTATCCCCCTATCCCCTCTATCCCCTCTATCCCCTCTATCCCTCTATCCCCTCTATCCCTCTATCCCCTCTATTCCTCTATCCCCTCTATCCCTCTATCCCTCTATCCCCTCTATCCCTCTATCCCCTCTATCCCTCACCTCTCACATCTCGGCACAATCAAGCCTGACTGCTGTGAGAACACTGGAACGGCAGAGGGATGGAAACGCTGATAATTGATTTGATGGAAAATCCATGGTATGTTTTTTGAGTGTTGTGTGGTATTGTTTGTTGCAGTGTTTTGCTTCACCTCAACATGAAAGGAGAGAAATTAGGAACAGAGCTAAGACAACCATGGACATGTTGGAATAATACAGCTTAGAGGATGACTGGGCTGAGGAACTCAGTAGAGCTCATCTCTCTGTTGGTATGTCTCTGTCTGTCCAATGATCTCATCTCCTGGTCCCAGAGATCGGGTGTGCAGGGAAGGTTAGCCATGCCAAACAGCAGCATTAACACTTTTATAAAGGCACATAAATAGGCTGTAAATCGGATTAGGGTGGGGGAACTCTTTCCTTTGTGATAACACATTGGGGATATGCTGGACATTGTGTGCAATTGTGAAGACGCATAGTTGTCTTCACTGCGTGATGAGCAAAGAGAATGCGGCTAATTTTAAAGAACATACATTAATCCCTGAGACCTCAAAGGAGATGTATTTCATATTTGCAAAGCACAAGAGTGTGAGAAAGAGAGCGACAGAGAGAGGGGGATAGCGAGAGAGAGAGAGAGAGAGAGAGAGAGAGAGAGAGAGAGAGAGAGAGAGAGAGAGAGAGAGAGAGAGAGAGAGAGAGAGAGAGAGAGAGAGGAGAGAGAGAGAGAGAGAGAGAGAGAGAGAGAGAGAGAGAGGGAGAGAGAGAGAGAGAGAGGGAGAGAGAGAGAGAGAGAGGGAGAGAGAGAGAGAGAGAGAGAGAGAGAGGGAGAGAGAGAGAGAGGAGAGAGTGGAGAGAGAGGAGAGAGAGGGAGAGAGAGAGAGAGAGAGAAGAGAGAGTGGAGAGAGAGAAAGTGGAGAGAAAGGGGAGATATATAAATAAATAGAGCGAGAGCGAAAGAGAGTGACAGAGAGAAAAAGAGAGAGACCGAGAGAGAGAGAGAGAGAGAGAGAGAGAGAGACAGAGCAAGAGAGCAAGATAGAGAGAGAGAGAGATTCATTTAGCCAAGGAAGTGGCAGTTTCTGATTCTGATGCATGGCCTCTGTCTGGCTCAGTCTCGGCCCTGTCCTTGTAGCTATGAAGGGTATTATACTAATAGGGAGTGAATTGAATGAATTACAGTATGTGGGCAGACAGGGAAGAAAATCTGACAATGGGAGATTTTCATTGAACCTAATGTGTCAGACAGAATATGACGTTTTTTTTTTGTTGCGGATATCACATTGTAAGTGTTGAAAAGTATGGCTATACAGTGCCTTCGGAAAGTATTCAGACCCCTTGACATGTTCCACATTTTGTTAAGTTACAGCTTTATTCTAAAATGGATTTAAAATAAATAAAAATCCTCAGCAATCTACACATAATACCCCATAATGACAAAGTGAAAACAAGTTGCAGCATTGAAAGTCCCCAAGAACACAGTGGCCTCCATCATTCTTAAATGGAAGAAGTTTGGAACCACCGAGACTCTTCCTAGAGGTGGCCGCCCGCAAACCTGAGCAATCAGGGGAGAAGGGCCTTGGTCAGGGAGGTGACCAAGAACCCGATGGTCACGCTGACAGAGCTCCAGAGTTCCCCTGTGGAGATGGGAGAACCTTCCAGAAGGACAACCATCTCTGCAGCACTCCACCAATCAGGCCTTTATGGTAGAGTGGCCAGACGGAAGCCACTCTTCAGTAAAAGGGACATGACAGCCCGCTTGGAGTTTGCCAAAAGGCACCTAAATACTCTCAGACCATGAGAAACAAGATTCTCTGGTCTGATGAAACCACAATTGAACATTTGGCCTGAATGCCAAGCTTCACGTCTGGAGGGAAACCTGCTACCATCCCTACGGTGAAGCATTGTGGTGACAGCATCATGCTGTGGGGATGTTTTTCAGAGGCAGGGACTGGGAGAGACTAGTCAGGATTGAGGGAAAGATGAACGGAGCAAAGTACAGAGAGATCCTTGATGAAAACCTGCTCCAAAGTGCTCAGGACCTCATACTGGGGAAAAGGTTCACCTTCCAACAGGACAACGACCCTAAGCACACAGCAAGAAAACGCAGGAGTGGCTTCGGGATAAGTCTCTGAATGTCCTTGAGTGGCCCAGCCAGAGCCCGGACTTGAACCCGATCGAACATCTCTGGAGAGACCTGAAAATAGCTGTGCAGCGACGCTCCCCATCCAACCTGACAGAGCTTGAGAGCATCTGCAGAGAAGATGGGAGAAACTCCCCAAATACAGGTGTGCCAAGCTTGCAGCATCATACCCAAGAAGACTCGAGGCTGTAACCGCTGCCAGAGGTGCTTCAACAAAGTACTGAGTAAAGGGTCTGAATACATATGTAAATTTGCTTTGTCATTATGGGGTATTGTGTGTAGATTGATGAGGAAAAAAACAATTTAATCAATTTTAGAATACGGCTGTAGCCTAACAAAATATGGAAAAAGTTAAGGGGTCTGAATACTTCAGAAGGTCACTCAGGGACATTCAGAGACTTATCCCGAAGCCACTCCTGGAGAGAGTGAAATAGGATGACGTTAAACTGGCCTAACCAGGAGAGAACACAACTGGGTTTTTTGGCAGAAATGCCTTCTGGAACATGTGAACTTTCATGCGCCTTAATAACAAACTTGTATTCCATCTGTAAATACAAATAAAATTGTTAAATTATGAGCCTAGTTGGTTTAGCCACAGAAAATGACAGGAACCTTCCTGCTAGCCATGATTGGCTGAGATAATGGATGGGCTGGACATGCCGGGAGATGAGTTCGGATTAGTCTACCATGTAGCATGCTTCTGTCTATAACGTGAGCTGCTCAGTATGTGTTGATAGTCCTTTCTACTGCTGCGTTTTTGAAAGATATAACGTTAGCCATCGAGAACTACAAACGTTTTGCTACTTTTCTCAACAACATTGATGCAATCGACAGATCAGAAAAAGTTGTGATGGGCTACTTTCTGCACACGCCACGGTCAGTGTCAACCGGAATGACTTGAAACAAAGCTGACCAAACAAGATGTATCTACAAACAAAACTGAGTTAAATGGTTCCAGTCTGCCGTAAAGCATTCATCCATGTATATGGGTAAGAGTCTAGCTACATTTTCAGATATTATATGTTTCTAATTTTGTCAGAAAGTCGTTTTCCTTGCAAGTTAAAGCGTACTGTTAGATAGCTAGCCAACGTTAGCTTGCTGGCTCGCTTGCTAACGTTACGTGTATGATCTGTGTAGTAATATTGTTTGAATCAGAAATACATTTGCATTGCTAGTTGTAGCCGGCCGCGCCCGGGAGACCCATGGGGCGGCGTGCAATTGGCCCAGCGTCATCCAGGGTAGGGGAGGGAATGGCCGGCAGGGATGTAGCGCAGTTGATAGAGCATGGTGTTTGCAACGCCAGGGTTGTGGGTTCGATTCCTAAAAAAAATATTTAAAAAATAAAAAATAAAATAATGTATGCACTAACTGTAAGTCGCTCTGGATAAGAGCGTCTGCTAAATGACTAAAATGTAAATGTAAATGTAATAGCCTAATGTTAGCTAGCTAACATTGAACCTAGTTGGTTAGCTTTAACTACCTGCAGAATCATATTACAGCTATGACAATGTTTGTATCAGTAGTATGAGTTGGGATTATGCTGGATCATTGTTTAGCTAGCTAGCTACATGTCTAACCAAAAGACCCCACTTCGCCAGATGATTACATGACCCATCAAGTTAGCCAGGTGTGTCTGGGGTTGATTACGGCCATCTATTGTATTTCATGAACATGTGTACATGTCTAGATAATAGTGACCCATCCACTTAGCTAGATGTGGCTGGGAGGTGGTTATAGCATTTATTTCACATGACCCATCAATTTAGACAAGTGCGTCATCTAATAATTAGAAAATATTTATAAATTATTTTTCTCTGGACACTTTCTGTTTTTGATATTGCTACTATGCAAGTAACCATTCCACTGTACCATTTACACCTTCTGTATCCTGTGCATGTGACAAGTAAAGTTAGATTTTACTTTATATAGTGTGTGTTTACCAGAGATGGTAATGTGAAGAACAACATGACCTGCACCAAAGTCAGATTAGGATATAGGCCAAGGACTAGATAGTGTATTTCTACTTGTAGTTTTTCCTTATTGTAGGCTACTACCTTTACCACTTTTAGTCTTGACATTTTTGGTTGATTATTACACTACTCACTCTGTTTAGCACATGGCCTCACATGTGAATCCTTAAAGAGATGGGTGGGGCTAAGGCTTAAGAGGGTGTGAATGATGCTGAATGGGTGTAGACAAAGAAGTGCTCTCCAGTAGGTGTACCAAAACATTCAAGTGCCATTTTCTCAAAAGTGGGGTTACAAGTTTATCAACTTTGAAAGCAGAGTTACTTTCCCGTTGTTCCTCAACTGCAGTGTATGATATACCATTTTGTAGCTGTGAGTCGGTACTTTTATCCAATGTAAAAAACACAATTTCAAATGTTGCTACATAGGACCGAATCCAGGTGGTGGGTCACAAACGATTGATAGCCAGGTTGGAGAGAACATAAGGTTGGAGAGAACATAAGGTTGGAGCCAGCAAGGGATCTTTATAACTGCTCTAAACTTTCTCCATTCAAATGGTTGACAGTTTGCAGCATCTGGAGATGCATGGTTGCGCCCCTGAAGTGGAGCAGCAGAGCAGACTCCAGTTGATAATCATCTGATTTGTGGCGGGGGAAGTCGGAGAGATGAAGCAGATGGTACTGTACATAGTTTAGTTGTGAATGTTTTAGCTGAATAAGGAACGCTCTGCTGAATGCCAAGCTCCACGGGAGAGGAGGCAAATTGAAGGCCCCCTGCTCCGAGCTCGTCTGGGAGAGGCCATTGTTCTGTGCGTGCTCCAATTCCAGACTGACAGGCGAATTCCGCCATTCATTAACGTTCCGAGTGGGGGACAAGCAGCGCTGGAATTCCATTCACTCACTCACTCACTGGCCGACATACTCAGACTGATGAGAAGTGATTCAGTTGTTTCAGCAAATAACCAAGAAAAACAGTACAACTCACATCCAATTAGAGTGTAATGATTTAGAGTTGCAGTAACCCAGGACATTCTGTCTCTGTGCACAGTGTAATTGAGGTTTCACACATAGCAGTAGTGTGCTGATGTGATGCTTCTAGCTGAGCTAGAGGTCAATATGAGTGGTAGATAGCATCAACATGTGCGGTGAGGACCCTGAGAATTACTGTTGCAGTTTAAGCAAATCACAACACATGCCAGTTATGCCATAATTGACACTATGTGTGGCTTAAACACCAGATTCCTAGGCAATTTAGGATGGATAACACTGCTCTATGCAGATGAAATCATAAACAATAGTACAGTATAGTAGTTAAAATAGGGAACTCTAGTTCCACTATTTCAGACTCTAGGGCTTTCATTGATCTGGTGATGTTTTTGGTGACATTCCTTGTGTATTGATTACAGAATTGTTGAATCTGGATTTTCCCTATATGCCACCACTGTTGAAGGGGTACAACACTGGTCTTTTGAGACCTCCACCTCTCCCAGAAAAAACTAAAACATTTCCTGAAGTGCACATCACTCAATAAAGTTATATTAAAATGCCAGTATGCGCTTTTGGGTTTTACAGTGTTGTTAATAAACAATGATCAGAAAATCCCACTGGGGTTATCACACTTGATTTACAGACCTGAGATTGATGCTCAAAACAATAAAACCTATCTAACCTGGCCATAGAGATGGTGTTCTCTCTCACATGGGCCCAGGTATACTGTCTCGTGCCTCCATGTTGACTCCGCCAAATATCACACAGTTCATGTGTTACAATGAGGCGTTTTTAAAAAGTCCTTGAGGCTATATGAGGTTCTTTGTGATTTCTATCTAAATCACTGACTGTGCAGTTAAAATCCTCAGCAATAAATAAATAATCTTCAGTATTACATTTCTCAATGGTATTTGATAATATCTCTAAAAAACATACTCTCTCAACTGCCACCACTGGGGCAGTTACATTTATCAGACACATAGCGATGTTTTCATACCTCGCTCTAACTTTTAATAATCTCCCCTCAACTACCTCTTCAACCTCATATGACAAAGGCAAAAACCCTTTTGAGAACAAGATGGCCACACCCCCACTTTTTGAGTTTTTATGACTACACACCACTGCCCCCCCCCCCCCCCCCCCCTGTTGCCACATAACTTCATTTTCCATATTACTATGTGTTTCTTGTAGAAAACGTATGTCACTTCCCTTTCCCCCTAATTAACTCATACAATATGGCTCTTTTTTAAACGTCTCTCGTCCCATTTACGTTAAAAAAATTTATCTTAAAATTGCTCATGGATGAAAAAATAATACAGAGGAAGACATAGAAACCACATCTCTTTACAGAGTTATGGCTGTGACTGAACTCTTTCATTTCCTTAAGATTTTACATCACTTATCACTCTCGTGACCACTTTCTTGAGTCTAGCAATTTCAGGGCTTGTAAAACCTCCCCCTGTTATTTTTGACATCAGAAACTTTGCTGATTCAATAAACAATTCACTTTTAGGAAAAACATATTTTACATTATAATCCTGCATATATTTCTTCACTTTTGTCAACTTGAGAAATTGACATACCTTCTCAATCCCATACCTCCCTTCCACCCCATTTCTCTCACTATTTTGTTGTGATGTGTCAGATGACTCTCACTATCCTCCCCAGAAGAAAACTCCACCATCTCTACAACCTGTTTTCCTTAACTGATTTATCAATCTCTACCTTCCTCTTAGAATTAGACCTTTCACCACCCCTTAAATTCTTCCTCTTACTCCTCGGTACTTTGAAAACAGCTGCTTCCTTTTCCATTATTTCAATCTCATCTTGACCTCCAATTTCATTTTCCAGCACCACCTCAGCGACTGCAGTCGCAATCTCACCGACTGTTTCCCCTCCCTCTTTGTTCTGATCTACCACAATTGCCCCTGTAGCCACACTGCTTTCCTTTCCTACTTTTCCAACCACATCTGCCCACCTTCTCCCTTCCCTGCACCCTTAGAATGTTCATCCCTTCGCGGTGGTGCATTAGCTGCACCAGCACTAGAGCTGCTACCCGGGCTCTGCGCGCTCGTTCTCGGGACAATAACGTACCAAAATGCCCCTCTCTTCCACAACCAAAGCATTTCATTGATTCATTAGAAGCGTAGAAGACATAATCAAATCCATCAATCTTAAAACTGAACGCTAAATTCAGTTCGTCAGTATCCTTCTTTAAAATCATATGCACTTGTCTCCTATGAGACACAACATGTTTCAGCAAAGGAGATTTGCATCCAAAAATAACCTTCTTTATTGTCGATACAAGTTGACCATGACGTGATAACTCTCGCTCCAACACTTCATCTCTAACAAATGGTGTGTCGTTAGAAAGTATAACTTTCTTCACCGGATTCATAAGAGGAAATACTGACGTCTGTGTCTCCCACTACACAACACCACTCTCAACTATCGTATTCACCTTTTCAATGGAATCTAAGAATATCACTACAGTGCTATTCATCCTTGAGGCTGATTTTATACTATCATATCCAATGATAGCACCCATTGCTAAGCTACAATCTTCCACTGAACACCCTGCCGCAGCAGGAATCTTTACTACATGCCGCCGACTAAGTTTTTCAAACTCCAAACCTCCGCAAGTGGCCATTGCAACCAGCCCCACCCGCTGGTTGTGCCCTTGAGAAAAACAACCTCAACGATCCCACCACCCCTATACTTGCTTGGTGATAGTTAGACAAGATAACCTTAAAACAACTAAACTAATCAATATATATATATATACACACACCGAAACCCAATAGAGTGAAAATAATTCCAGTCGCTCTCACAATCACTCCTG